>NW_027419664.1:0-5337 GCF_009905375.1 Apium graveolens | reverse complement strand
CATATTGCATAATTGTCAAATGTTTTTTCAGGATAAATTACGAGTTCGCCTATGCAGAAAAGTGAGTGAAGGCCGACTGCGTTGTTGGGCATATTAGGCGAAAAGGGTAGCTGCTCCAGTGCGCAGGGTGGGACTTAGTGGTATCAGTCGAGAAGGAGATGGGAGGCCAAGGAGGACTTGGTCTGATCTAATCACGCTGGACTTAAAGGCCCTAAACCTCAGTTATGACATGACCTCGGATAGGAGATCTTGGCACAGGAGGATTAGGGTGGCAGACTAGTTTGGACTTTCCTATTTGCATGTGTAGTTTGTAATTTAGTGCACTTTTTGATAGCTGTTATAATTTTCTTTGTCTAGTACTTAGACTTAATAAGATTGGTAGTTTGTTCTCATAGTTATTAATAGTCTTAGTTACTCGTGTAGGTGCTACACTGTCCCTTTTTAAAGCTATATGACTAATTATATGATATGGTATGAGTTGTGTGCTGTTGTTTTTTTTGGACAGGTTTGTGGTAATTCAATATTTAGTTTGGAGAGTGATCTCCAAGGGAAAATATTTTTGAGGCATCAAAAGGAGTGCAAAATGAGAAATAGAAGGGGGCTTACGACCATGAACCAATAAACGAAACTTTTTATAGTAAGTCCCATGTGAAGAAGGTCATGGGATGAGGTATTGTATCATTGTTTATCGTTGCCTCGCTTATTATACTTATTTTTGGATCATTGCTTACCTATGACACACATATTTGCACACACACAAGCGTGGGTCTTTTGAGGAAATAGCCTCTTTATTTTTTGGAATGAGGGTAATGTTGCGTACTATATACCCACCTCAGACACTGCCATAAGAGGTATTATTGGTACCATTCATTGATTGATTGATTAAATAATTTATAAGAGATTTGATAAAAATTCTTAAAAATGCGTGCAAGTAAAAGTAAATCATGATTACATTTAAATTATGAAAAAAATGAATTTTAGGATATTTTTATAATTAATATTAAAGTTGAACAAATTTGTAAATCACTTTTTAAAATGGGTCATATTAAAAAATATCATATGTTATTATATTTCACTACATAGTCTACTAGACATCTGTAACAAACCATTCACAAATAATTACCATCATCTTATGCTCGCTTTCTTGATCTTAATCCAAAAAAATTTGGAATATATGTTATGCTTCCTTGCTATTTTTCCATTATTTAATTTTAGGATATTTATTAAATTTCGAGGCCAAATAATAAATTTAATTATCACCCTTTGGTCACAAGTGCACCTAACATGAAAGAGACAAATCTTGAAATGTATGAAAAGGTATAGGATTAGTTCCTCCCAGATATTGTCGAGATATTGTCGATTTTAACATTTGTAATATTTTACCAATCAATTAATAATTTAGACCTCATGTTACTAACACACTCGAAAATGCCCTTCTGCCTCAAAAATTTGCTCACCAGAATGTTACACAATTCAAGGTTAAGAAAAACCTATTGCGCTTATGGTACCACTAAGAATGTACTGAAAATTGAGTTTTTTTTGGGAGAAGACAAATAATGTATCAAGTAATTAAATTTTATCCACATACTTTATTGTCCCATTTATCCTCTTACCATAATTTAGTATCATGTACATTTCTTATGAGGATTGAGAGTAGAGCTGAGAGCATCAAGTGTTCTCCTCGAACATGATGGAAGACCATGAACGTATGAATCTGAGTGAGCACATGATGACAAATCTAACCAAACACACAGAGGCATTCGCGTATCAATCATTACAATAAATTATTTTGCTACATTTAGCTAGCTTTTCTCGATGAAGAAGCAGTTTTTTTAGCATTATGTGTGATTGTCAGAATTCAACTCTTCCCCGTGAAATATTAATATATAGATAAATAATAAAACAGAAAATAGTCAAAGTTCTTGAAATCCCATGAGCAGCAACTAGTTAGGTCAAACAAAACAATTGTGAAGGACAGCTGATAGATTACATAAGCAAGCATTGAGGTAATGCTATGAGGGAATGTAAACACCACCCTAACAAGTTTAAACATGTACCGAGTGAATTTGAGAGAGAGAGAGTGTAGGATGTCTGTGGTAACAAAATATATAATTGTACTTTTGTTATTCAGTGAAATAAAGTATTTTTCAATTTATGTTAATAATATTAGCGGAGTTTTGGTTAAATCTCATTCACTTTTCAAACAAGTGATACAAAGCACGATCTTACAACCCCAAATTTCGAAGTTGACCTATACAAATTACTAGTAAAATTTCAAAAAATGTAAAGTTTTACACTTACTTAAAATAGGTCATTGATGGAATTAGGAATAATGATTAAGATTATGATTTTGTTGATTGTAAAACCTCGAACGAGTAGAAGTCGAAAAACATATCTTGGACTCAAAGCAAGTTGTTAAACCCACTACAACAAAATAGGCCAATTACGACGCCCAACTTACGACGGAAAAAAATGCGTGCCAAACTTACGACGAAACAAGTAAAACGTCGTAATTATTTATGACGAAACCAAAAACCGTCGTAAGTTTAGTATTTTATTAATAAAATCTGGACGACATGATTAAACAAAAAAAAATTATTTGAAGTTGCGACGATTTAAACATTTCGTCGTAAGTTAATTTTTTTAAAATTTACGACAAATTAAATTCGTCGTAGGTTATCAAAAAGGGAAATTTAACTTTTTCCCAATTTTTTGGCGGGAAAAAAAAATTTGAAGTTCCGACGATTTGAACATTTCGTCGTAAGTTAAATATTTTTATTAAACTTTTAACTTGAAATAAATATAAAAAAATATTTCATCTAAATTTATGAAATATTTGTCACGGAAAATATTGGAACATCCAATTCACGGCGAAAATTAAAATTCGTCGTAAGTTATCAAAGAGGGAAATTTAAATTTTTTTCCCAAAATTTTGGCGGTAAATTTGACTTTTCTCAATTTTTTTGCAGATAACAATTTATGACGGATTCCGTCGTAAATTAACACATGATTTTTGATAATTTCAATTTTTAAAAATATTATTTCATGATCCAACCATATTAATGTCAACATTTATATTTTTGGGTGACATTTCAAGAATTTCAGAAAAAAATTAAATATTTTGATAAAATAATTTAATATGAAATATTGATTATATCACTAATATATATATATATATTGTTATCCATACGGTTGGATCGATGAAAAATATTTTTAAATAATCGGAACACAAATTCAGAACTAGACACTAATTAGTTCTACTAGTCGAATTGATGTTTGACTGTTAAAATGCCAAACCTAATAAATTTATTTTGATATGAAATTTTGGTTATATCACTATATATATATATATATATATATATATATATATATATATATATTTACATCCATACGGTTGGATCGTTGAAAAATATTTTTAAATAATCGAAACACTAATTTAGGATTAAACACTAGTTAGTGGTACTACTCAAACGCTTAACTGTTAAAATGGCAAACCAAATAAAACTATTTTGATATGAAATTTTGGTTATATCACTAATATATCTATTAAAATCCATATGGTTGTATCGTTGAAAAATATTTTTAAAATAATCAAAACACCAATTCAGGATTAAATACTAGTTAGATGTAATAGTCAAATGACAAACCAAATAAAATTATTTTCATATGTAACTTTAGTTATGTCACTATATATATATATATATATATATATATCTATTAAACTTCACACGGTTGAATCGTTGACAAATATTTTTAAAATAATTAGTTATATCATTAAAAAAGTCATTCACAAACTCTTCAATTATTTATTACTTCATTTTTCTCTCTTTAGTCTATTATAACTCAACCATTGATTGTGTGTGACTTGTAAGTGGTAACTTTAGGTTGCAAGAGCACTCCACAAACTCACTATTGAATAATAATATTTTATATCTTGTGCAATACATGAATTGCGTTAATATAAATAAATTTTAAATTTTATTTATTCAATCATATATTAATTTTAATATATTTATGTAAATATAATAATTATAGATTTATAATAAAAATTATAAAAAAATTAGAAAATAGCCGTGATCGTAGTTTAGCGTGATAAGGAGATCAATTAAATATTAGTTGATCTTCTTATATGGATATACTATATTAATTTATTAACTTTTTATATACTCCTATAAAGAAATCATATAAGTATCAATCCACCGAATAGTAACCATATAAGGAATTTATTAACAAGAATGTATGGACTAATATTTCTAATAAGTACAATACTTCATAATTTTCAATAATCTATCGAATCGAAATAAGTATCAATCCTTGTTCGAAACGGACGGTCAAAGTGGTCTTCAAGAGTTGACTTTACCCAATGTTACTATTATGCGAATCGCACTCTAAAATTTTAAATAAATCAAAAATTAATATTTTATTACGAAACCACATCGAGTAGATTCTGGAGTGTTTTTAATATTTATCATAAAAGTTTCATTTTGATAAAATGAATTTAAATAGGTCAAAAGCATTTTAAATGTTCGGTCAACTACAGAGTTTTACTATTCATACTGCTTTCACTAAAACATTGATTTCTCTCAAACCGTTAACTGAATTGATGTACCATTTTCTCGTGCATGATCTAGACAAAATTTAGAACCAAATTGAAATGGTTTTCTGGTAGCAGGGGTGAAAATCCTGAAGTGACGGTTTAATGGTAGTAGGTGTTCTTGGTGATAACTCCTTGCGTGACCTCGGCTCCGACATTTTTATAAAATCAAAAAATTAACATCTTTAACTAAATATTTAAAGAGTGCTTTCCCATTATATAACTAAGCTACTGAGCAAGTTTCATGATTTTAAAAAATGGTTAAAGGCCTCAATTATACCCTTAAAGTCAAAACTAGGTAGCAATTTGCTTTTCTCGATTACGTTCACTAAACCGAACTTTTCTCCTAATCCGTAAATCTTCTCAGCACGATTTTTATATGTTTACATACTAAAAACAAGAAATTTAAATCCATGTCTAGTGGTGTATAAAAACATTAAATTTATAGTTGTATTTATTGTTTAAAACAGTCATAAATATAAACAGACATTACGACGGCTATACGCGCAATGATTCCCGATTTTAATTACGTTAATTTCATTGGCAACAACTCAAACACCAATTATTTCATATTTCTTGCAAGATCATTCCCTAAACTATATGAAATAATCACTTACATAAATCCATAACAATCAACCATTAAAACCTAACTTTTTACAATCCAAACTCAATCAATCAGCATTTACTTAAACATAACTCATACTCAATCTTATAACTCAAGCAAATCAAAGGGTTGATGATGT
>NW_027419663.1:0-23679 GCF_009905375.1 Apium graveolens | reverse complement strand
TCACAAGCCATTTCAAGGTGCTCCTCTAGACCGGACAAATTTAGCTATTTCCTTGAATGTCTGAACTTCTTTCCCAATTTCACATTATTTTCTTTAATCCGGCATTGGAGTTTGCCTGTAGAATTCAGATTCATCTTCATTTTGTCTAATCCGGAGTTCTTGCATCTCCATAGAGTTTCATTGCTTGCAATTTTCAGCTGATTTTCTAATATGAAGAATCTTCTGGTGTATTTCTCATCTTTAAACTCCATCAACCAGTATGGCCTCAAATTCACTCTATTCCCTGTGTATTTGGTCCTCTCCAGCTATTCCTTATCCCTCAATTTTGTTCAGTACCAACTTTTTTCAACAATATTCAATCCAAATTATTCTTTATTGAGGAAAAATCTTTACCAAAATGAAATAGCCTTCATTGAGTCCCTGAAGAGGCCAAGTGAGCTCTTTTCCACCCTGTACATAAAACCCATCTTTCTGGAATGCTTGTAGGAATCATAGCTCTTACTCTCTCCAGCTCATCCAGATAAAGATTTATATCGAAATTCTTTGATGTCACGGATGAAGAGTTGATCTCCCTTTTTGACAGTTTGATTGGGTTTGGCCAATGATTTGGATTGAATTCTAACAGGCTTGACCTTCTTAATTGCTCTCTCTTTCTTTTCCTAGGTTTGGTTGGATTGGAATGTTTAGATCTGGAAGAGTAGGCTTTTCCAATCTATTCTTTTGTTGTTGTTTGAGCCTCACCTTTTCTTCTTTCTTAGCATCTGCAAATTTTGGATGTCCAGACACCACACAGATCATTTATCATTCTTGTAGATTTTGGAAACCTTTTCTTAAGACTGAATCTCTGGATCTTTGAAGAAAGAATAGACCTTCCAAGCAGCATTTTCTCATCCGGTTTGGGAGTTTCATAGACCGGTCCAAAGGATTTTTGTCTGGGTTCTTTGGATAGTTTCTCTTTAGTTGAAAAATCAAATTGGCCTTTGGAGATTTAAATTGTCATGAGGGTTGACCCCTTTTCATGTTTCCTAAGGTCATGTCATTGGATAAAATTGTACTCAATTGAGAGAAATGAAAGAAGGCTTTGTCTTTCTTCTCCTCAATTGGACCAAACTTCTTTTTAATGATGTCATCAATCTCTCCCATTTTTCACTCAACTCCAGTTTTAGCTGCTGCTATCTTGATTAAATCATGTTGTCTAGCATTGGTGCTTTGTGAAGGTAATTGTCGGAACTATTACCTTATTGACATTCATGTTGAGCACTTCTTCCACTCACTAGCTGACTCTCCCTGATGAACTATAAGATAGATTCTTTTTTCCCCCTTTTGTGTTCATCAAGTTTAAGCAAGGTTGAGGTTTTGTACAGCCACCGATTTCTAAAAAGCAGTGTTTTTGAGCTTGATGAAGTTGGATTTGAGTGATAGAGGTTCTCTAGAGTCTTTAGCCTGGTGTCCAAAGAATCCACCTTGCAACTGATATCAGAATTTTTCTGAGTTGCCTGTTGATATCTACAATGTAGTTGCACGAAACCTAGACTCCAATTTTAGAGATGTCCTTTTTGACTTATCCATTTCTGTCTTGATTTTCAAACACCTCTTGATTTTTATTGAGAGACTAGATCTTATGCAATTTAAGAGACTCAAGATGTGCTTGAATAAGACTCTTGGTGTTGACATCTGTGGTACTTGAAGAGCTATCTGAGTTTGGTGAATTAGTTTGAAGAGAGTGGGTTGAAGTGGTGCTCACTGCATTCTTTGTTAAACATCTATGATGGAGTGTTTGTGCAGCTAGGGAGTTCTTCTCTCCCTATGTTCATGAAATCTCCTTCATCATTATCATCATCCTAAAAAATTTCTTCAAACCACCAGTAGATAATCAAATCATCACCAGCTGTGGAGGGCATGGCTATAATTGCATCTCATTGACCCTTTGCATGGAAAGTTGTGTGCACCTGTTATGGATAAAAACTTAGGGTATATTAACTGTTGTATTAATTACTAAGGTTCGGGAGTTCAAGGGCTTTAATGGCTGCTCTCGTGTTTCATAGCTTAACTATGCCTTAACGAGATGCCTACGCATCTTTGCGAATTGGAGAATCAATCCAAAACATAGTTGATGGGTTGGGGGTGAGACCCCTTATATAGATATTGAGAGGTCCTTGAATTGGACTAGATCTAGAGATTCGATTGGGCAAGCTCTGAATAGGAAGGACTTGGAGTCCTAAGTGGTAGAAACCGATTCCTTATCCTTTTAAGTCCCTTGGAGCTAATCTACTAGGATTTATCCTTATTGGGACTCATCTTAACAGCTGATTTCTCCCCTATTAATAATTATGAAATAATTAATATTCAGGGCTTTGGGCCCTCTCTAGCTGGGCTTCTTTATTGGACCGAATCTGTTTAATTAATATTAATACCAATACTATTCCTAGGATTTTTGGCCCCTATTCAAGGGTCTTGGCCCACTTTAAATGGGCTTAACTGCTAGCCCTACTTTTAATACATTAAGCATATTAGTTACGCAATCAGAGTTTATTTTACTCCTAATCATTTTCCCTCAACTTCTAGAAACCGTTAAGATTTCACAGAGTTAAGTTGCACATCCGTTCTCTTACAGGGTATCATTTTGGCGTAAGTGTGGAGCGCCAACACATTTCATGATTTACCTTGTACACGGCTTCAGGGTTTTTAAAACTCCCTATTATTTCTTACCTTTTCCTAATTTTAGGAATTTTCTGGTATTTTTCAGAATTTTCCCTTAATTCTGGATTTTGTCCTTAATTTCTAGAACATTCTGAATTTTCTGCTCGTTTTTCAGAAACTTTTTCCAATTTTCCGCCCTTTTTTTTCGACCAGACTCCCTAGTCGAAATTCACCTGGATCCTAGTCAAATTTTGGGCCAGTCCTTGAATCCTGGTCGAAGAAATTCGACTAAGATCCAGCCAGGATTTCGACCTGGATCCTAGTCGAGTTGACGACCTGAGTTTGCTCGAATTTTTAAGATATTTTTTGCTCCTTTTCGAGCTTGATCCACGATCAGGATTTCAACCTGAATCCTGGTCTTTTTATGGTGTTTTTATGGCCTCTGTTTGAAAGAATTGACTGGTTTGATGACATCAAATTCGACCTACATCCTGTCTTTTTAATAGGTATTTTCTGGCTCTTATTCGAAAGAATTCGAACAGGTTCACGACCTCTAATTCGACCTCAATCCTGATCTAGGTCTTTTTTGGCTTTTTCCTGATCCAACTTGATTGGGCCTATTTTTTGGCTTATTTTTCAAACCTATTTGGATTTGGGCCTTATTTTGGGCTTTTATTTTTCCAAATCCTATTTGGATTTTGGGCATCATTTGGGCTTTTATTTTTCTAAATCCTATTTGGATTTTGGCCTCATTTTGGGCTTTTTTTCCGAATCATTTGGATTTGGGCCTCATTTTGGGCTTTATTTTTCCAATCCTCTTTTTAAGAATTTTGAGGATATTCTGGAAGGTTCCAGAATTTGAGCTTTTTTCTTTGGGCCTTCAGGCAAATGGGCTTTTTGCCCTTTCATCTTCCCTTTTCCGCCTATATAAGAACTGACTATAGTCACTTACTTCTCATTTCTCATTTCTTGCTTCCTGAGCTCTCCTCTTCTCTTTCACAAAAACCCTAGGTCTTTCTCAGAGTTTTCAAAAGCCTTTGCTCGCGTTCTCTTCGGGCTTTACAAATTCCCACGAATATTTCTTGCATTCTTTTTTCCTTGTCTTCTCATGCTTAGTTTTTTGCATCAAATTAGTTTTAAAATTTATGCCCTTTTCAGATGGCTGACAAGAAAATGGCCCATTTGCCAAAATGAACGTGGCCAGAAATCCAACGAGTTCCCTATTCGGTCAAGGTACACCTCTTTGATCGACATGATCATACTCGAGGGATGAGTACCCGTCCGCGCGTACCTGGATGCGCATGATCACGTCGGCATTTTCTGGATGCAAAGGAGTTGGATACACTACAACATATTTGCAATCATACACAGTTTTGCACCGTTGTGTGACCTGTATAGTTTCCGTTGTCTATCCAACACTCGTGGTGATAGAATACCAGACAACGGTTGTTTTAACCCTTGTAATAAGAGAAATTAGCAACCGTTTTTAATAGTGGTTACAATCAAGAAGGCCAACGGTACTCTATATTTACCATTGTTGGAACTTTTTTAAAACAACTGTTTTCTTTATTAAACTATTGTCTATCAACTTAACAACAATGGTTTTGTAGAAAAACCATTATTGTTACCTTATACGATATTGCATAAACAACCGTTTATAGCTTCTTTTATGAATGTTTTTTAAAAGACAATGGAGTAAAAGATTAAAACATTGTAAAAAATATTAAAGAGACACAGTTTTTTAAAAAAAATATGTGCAGTGAGACATACAACGATTTTTATCATTTTTTAAGTGGCTTTCACACAACTATTTACAAATTTAATTTCATTGTTTGAAATAAACCAATTTTAAAATTAAATTGTATTATGACAATCCAATTGTTATTTCACAATTGAAATTAAATTTACAATACAAAAATCTCTACAAGAATTAGAAGTATAACTTAAGATTCTCTATACATTTTATTGCTCAGCTATTGAAAACATCAAGTCCCATTGGATTAGTGGCTTGCAACTCAAACTGGATGCCATCGAGTTCCCTCTTGAATCTGTCAGAGCTTGCGTAAATCATTTTGCTCCGTACCTTTTACAGTATCAGGACACCTTTGCAACCATATACACATGAGAAATAAATGAACTTAATGAAATGGAATGCAAATAAAGCAAAATTAAGACCTTGTATTTTGTACTTACCATGAATGAATAAAATTCTGCTCTTGTGTAATTCTCTAAGGTCACAAAATCATAGTCATAAACCGCATAACCGGCACCATCTTCAGGAAGGCTAGCTGCAAATCTTTGTAAGTCTCTGCTACCTCACCAAACATTACATATAATCTTCATAATTACTTCCATGTGAAACAATTTCTGCATTTCAATAATACATACTTCCTAAAAGAAACTCAATGTATAATAAGCAACCACAGGAAAAACTATTTCACAACACACATGAATAATCACTTACAGCTGGTTTAGCTCTTCTGCTAGTCCGTGGAAACAGACAAGTTCCAGCACCTCCCCAGATAACTTAAGCTACTTTTTTGGGTCTACCTCAGGATGAACAGTACAGGGGGCTCAATTCCTGAAACAGAATCTCAATCATAAAATTAAGACTGTTCTTAAACTTAAATTTCAATCAACCATCATCAGAAAGTTGCAGTATTGGGCAAACAGTAAATATTATCACTATTCTAAACCGACATTGCTCTCCAAGCTAAAAATAAAATATAAAGGTTGCAATGTTCAACACAACCTAAACTAAGTGTTTTCTGCAGAGTATAAAATTTTTCTTTCTTGGCAGTAGTTTGATCAGCAGTCATGAGACCAAAATGGATGGGTGGAAAATGTGCCCACTGATGAGTGAAATTGGTAAAAGAGAGATTTCTTTTTCATATTAGCCTAATCTTGTATCAAGAAGTCCGAACCCTGATGTATTTATAACAAGGGGATACTTATATTTAGCCAGCACTAAATGCTTCTCTGTGGCTGATATCTGGATTTGCTGCTTTGATTCGTTGAATTTCATCCCTGCATATTCACACCCACATATATCATCACAGATATATATTTATGTATGCATTTATACTGACAATGTTGTCTGATCGATACTCACTTATTAAACCGATTCTAGGCAGAGGGGACTCGATGTCTCTTCTCCAGAGCTGATACATATATAACTTAACAAAATCACATTTTTAAATTAATCTTAAGGTTCTGGCGGAAATTACAGCCATTAATAAGCAGCCTAACATCTTAAATCACCATTATTAATTTATTAGCGATTGTTTTTCTGTTTTGACGATATCTTACAAGTTATTTCTGACCTTAATTAGTTTCTCCAATATTGGCTAGATTTTAGTAGAAGTTAAAATATTAGTTTCTTCAAGAAATGATTCAAACCTTAATCTGTATATGTTTATACATGAAGATAAAGTAGAGAATAAGAACTTACAGGATGACGGGGATGAGCAAGCATAGGAAAAAGTACTCTGATGATAAGTGATTGCCTTGCCTAAACATTCATCAGAAAAAAACATTTGTGTTAGTTTTATGTATGGGCTATACAAAATATAAAGCTTATATTCACCTTACATGAACAATGACTAATTTAAACAATCAAACTTTTAATTCTATTCTTTCAAAGCAATTGACGAGAGAGTAAATGTATACATGCATCAGGAACAGAAACCGTGAACTAAAAAAAACTCACATGAGAATTTAAGGGGATCATCCCTGTTATTTTGTTATATATATTGACACATATTAGATTGGTTTGGCTATAAACTGATTTTATCTTAGCATGGCTATTTCGGGCTTTGATAGTTTGATTTATTATGTTTGGGTCCTTAGTTTGTTAGCCTGTTAGGTTATATTTGAACATGATACACATTACTCAGGCCAGGTACCAAAACAACAGGGGGTTTGCAGCCAAACCTTCACGCCGTGCCCCTGGAATTTCAGGTCCTTTAAGTCCACGAAAACTTACAGCAACAATGTACAACAACAAGAGCAGCCATGAGGTAGAATACTAATGTTCACATCTTTCATTCATGAGTGGAATAAAGATGCCCTGTACAAGACATAAGCAGTGCTAATGACAAGAGACACGTGAACTTAATTTTTGACACTCGTAAATCTACATATAATTAAAAAACCCACAATCACATACTTTTTAATAAAAGAAAAAAAACTACTCATACATCATATTACTTCATATGCTACTTAAATTAAATTATAGTAATCAAATTAAATATAGTAATTAAACAATTACTACTTAATCATAAATTTCTTCAAATATATTTTCAAACTAAAATATACTTAAAATGAATAAAAGAATGTCTAAAAATATCATGATATACACTAGTAAACATAATCTTAATAGTACATATCTACCTGATAAACAACAACAACATTCCCCCAATATTATCAAGAACAATCTACTGATTTAATTGTATTCCTTCAAACTCTAATTAAAACGATTGCAGCGGAAAGAGCAGGAATCAAGCTCAGCAGTCAGCCACTCTCCTTGTGGTATCAGAAGTTTAGCTGTTGAAGTTGAATGACAAGCATCATAACATGCCTTCAATACCCTCAAACAACAAAAGTCCATTAATCGTTGTATCAGTTCCACAGTCAATCAGGGGGCGTGTAAACAGCTACAGTCACAACATACGTGAGGGGTGGAGAGGGGTAGGGAGAGAGTAGAGAGGGTGGAGAGGGAGAGAGTGAGAGAGAGAGAGATGGAAAGAGGACCTGTGCTTGTTGGAGAGAAGCCATGGCTTGGGGATTAAGAGCAGCATTAAGGGCTTGGGGATAAAGGCACTAGCATAAAACACTAGCATTTCAAAAGCAAAAACATACAGCAGTAGATGAAAAGAAAATGTAACCATATATCAAAAGAATTGAGCTTAATCAACATCTAGCTTACTTTAATTTGCCAATTTTTTTTTCAACTCCTTTAGAATTTCATCTAGTTGTTGGGATCCTCTAATTGGAACCAGAATCTCATTGTGCTTCAGAATATTACTTGTACCATCTCGGACAGGGAAAATCTCAGTCTCTTTCTTCTCCAAGGCCTCAAAAGACGAAACCCATGGAGTAAATTAAGCACAACAAATATAGAACCTAACCTTGAACTGAATCTTAATAGTTGAGCTGAATTCATAGGCAATTTTGTAAAAGAGAAACAAGATTGGGTGAGTGAGATGGTTAGGGTTTGAAAACTCAAAACCTAAACCCATCATAATACACACTTAATTCATGTGATTTTAAGCAAAACCAAGTAGAAGGTGGAGAGAGAGAGTGAAGAGAAAGAGTCGTGGGAGAGAGATGGAAGAGTAGGAGAGAGAGAACCGATCAGATCTAACAAAGGGGAAGGGGAGAGGTAAGGGGGGAAATGAAAATTAGAAGGGAGAGGGAAATGAAAATTAAAGGGGGGAAATAAAAAATTTTGTGAAAAATGAAAAATCATAAATTATTTTTCTTAATTATATTATAATTAAATACCTATTTTTTTACTCTATATTAACAGAATAATTTTTATTTTAAATAATTTCACATAATTTTTATATAAATCATTTGAAACAAATTTGAAAATTTTAAATTATTTTTCTACATAACTAAAGTTAATATATATTAACATTGTGCAAGATGATCCTAAAAATATTTTTTAAGAAATTAATTATTTAATCAAGAAAGAGTCTTAATTTTTGGAATTGCACTTCTATTTGATTTTCATTATAAAATCATACAAGATAAATTGAAAATTTTTTGAATAATTTTTTATATGATTACAATCGATATATCACAATACAATTGGATCTTCGAAAATATCATTTTACCAGATTTTTCTAATCCTGACATGCAAAATGAATTTCAAATTTTTTAATAATTTTTTCTTATGACTAAAATCGATATATCTTAACATCCGTACGGTTGGATCGTCGAAAAATCATTTTAAAAAATTAATCCTGTAAATCGGGAACGAGTCTCGTTGTCGGGAGGGGTACTTTTACCAGATTTTTCTAATCCTGACATGCAAAATGAATTTCAAATTTTTTAATAATTTTTCTTATGACTAAAATCGATATATCTTAACATCCGTACGGTTGGATCGTCGAAAAATCATTTTAAAAAATTAATCCTGTAAATCGGGAACGAGTCTCGTTGTCGGGAGGGGTACTTTTACCAGATTTTTCTAATCCTGACATGCAAAATGAATTTCAAATTTTTTAATAATTTTTTCTTATGACTAAAATCGATATATCTTAACATCCGTACGGTTGGATCGTCGAAAAATCATTTTAAAAAATTAATCCTGTAAATCGGGAACGAGTCTCGTTGTCGGGAGGGGTACTTTTACCAGATTTTTCTAATCCTGACATGCAAAATGAATTTCAAATTTTTTAATAATTTTTCTTATGACTAAAATCGATATATCTTAACATCCGTACGGTTGGATCGTCGAAAAATCATTTTAAAAAATTAATCCTGTAAATCGGGAACGAGTCTCGTTGTCGGGAGGGGTACTTTTACCAGATTTTTCTAATCCTGACATGCAAAATGAATTTCAAATTTTTTAATAATTTTTTCTTATGACTAAAATCGATATATTAACATCCGTACGGTTGGATCGTCGAAAAATCATTTTAAAAAATTAATCCTGTAAATCGGGAACGAGTCTCGTTGTCGGGAGGGGTACTTTTACCAGATTTTTCTAATCCTGACATGCAAAATGAATTTCAAATTTTTTAATAATTTTTTCTTATGACTAAAATCGATATATCTTAACATCCGTACGGTTGGATCGTCGAAAAATCATTTTAAAAAATTAATCCTGTAAATCGGGAACGAGTCTCGTTGTCGGGAGGGGTACTTTTACCAGATTTTTCTAATCCTGACATGCAAAATGAATTTCATTTTTTAATAATTTTTCTTATGACTAAAATCGATATATCTTAACATCCGTACGGTTGGATCGTCAAAAATCATTTTAAAAAATTAATCCTGTAAATCGGGAACGAGTCTCGTTGTCGGGAGGGGTACTTTTACCAGATTTTTCTAATCCTGACATGCAAAATGAATTTCAAATTTTTTAATAATTTTTCTTATGACTAAAATCGATATATCTTAACATCCGTACGGTTGGATTCGAAAAATCATTTTAAAAAATTAATCCTGTAAATCGGGAACGAGTCTCGTTGTCGGGAGGGGTACTTTTACCAGATTTTTCTAATCCTGACATGCAAAATGAATTTCAAATTTTTTAATAATTTTTTATTATGACTAAAATCGATATATCTTAACATCCGTACGGTTGGATCGTCGAAAAATCATTTTAAAAAATTAATCCTGTAAATCGGGAACGAGTCTCGTTGTCGGGAGGGGTACTTTTACCAGATTTTTCTAATCCTGACATGCAAAATGAATTTCAAATTTTTTAATAATTTTTTCTTATGACTAAAATCGATATATCTTAACATCCGTACGGTTGGATCGTCGAAAAATCATTTTAAAAAATTAATCCTGTAAATCGGGAACGAGTCTCGTTGTCGGGAGGGGTACTTTTACCAGATTTTTCTAATCCTGACATGCAAAATGAATTTCAAATTTTTTAATAATTTTTCTTATGACTAAAATCGATATATCTTAACATCCGTACGGTTGGATCGTCGAAAAATCATTTTAAAAAATTAATCCTGTAAATCGGGAACGAGTCTCGTTGTCGGGAGGGGTACTTTTACCAGATTTTTCTAATCCTGACATGCAAAATGAATTTCAAATTTTTTAATAATTTTTTCTTATGACTAAAATCGATATATCTTAACATCCGTACGGTTGGATCGTCGAAAAATCATTTTAAAAAATTAATCCTGTAAATCGGGAACGAGTCTCGTTGTCGGGAGGGGTACTTTTACCAGATTTTTCTAATCCTGACATGCAAAATGAATTTCAAATTTTTTAATAATTTTTCTTATGACTAAAATCGATATATCTTAACATCCGTACGGTTGGATCGTCGAAAAATCATTTTAAAAAATTAATCCTGTAAATCGGGAACGAGTCTCGTTGTCGGGAGGGGTACTTTTACCAGATTTTTCTAATCCTGACATGCAAAATGAATTTCAAATTTTTTAATAATTTTTCTTATGACTAAAATCGATATATCTTAACATCCGTACGGTTGGATCGTCGAAAAATCATTTTAAAAAATTAATCCTGTAAATCGGGAACAAGTCTCGTTGTCGGGAGGGGTACTTTTACCAGATTTTTCTAATCCTGACATGCAAAATGAATTTCAAATTTTTTAATAATTTTTTCTTATGACTAAAATCGATATATCTTAACATCCGTACGGTTGGATTCGAAAAATCATTTTAAAAAATTAATCCTGTAAATCGGGAACGAGTCTCGTTGTCGGGAGGGGTACTTTTACCAGATTTTTCTAATCCTGACATGCAAAATGAATTTCAAATTTTTTAATAATTTTTTCTTATGACTAAAATCGATATATCTTAACATCCGTACGGTTGGATCGTCAAAAATCATTTTAAAAAATTAATCCTGTAAATCGGGAACGAGTCTCGTTGTCGGGAGGGGTACTTTTACCAGATTTTTCTAATCCTGACATGCAAAATGAATTTCAAATTTTTTAATAATTTTTTCTTATGACTAAAATCGATATATCTTAACATCCGTACGGTTGGATCGTCGAAAAATCATTTTAAAAAATTAATCCTGTAAATCGGGAACGAGTCTCGTTGTCGGGAGGGGTACTTTTACCAGATTTTTCTAATCCTGACATGCAAAATGAATTTCAAATTTTTTAATAATTTTTCTTATGACTAAAATCGATATATCTTAACATCCGTACGGTTGGATCGTCGAAAAATCATTTTAAAAAATTAATCCTGTAAATCGGGAACGAGTCTCGTTGTCGGAGGGGTACTTTTACCAGATTTTTCTAATCCTGACATGCAAAATGAATTTCAAATTTTTTAATAATTTTTTCTTATGACTAAAATCGATATATCTTAACATCCGTACGGTTGGATCGTCGAAAAATCATTTTAAAAAATTAATCCTGTAAATCGGGAACGAGTCTCGTTGTCGGGAGGGGTACTTTTACCAGATTTTTCTAATCCTGACATGCAAAATGAATTTCAAATTTTTTAATAATTTTTCTTATGACTAAAATCGATATATCTTAACATCCGTACGGTTGGATCGTCGAAAAATCATTTTAAAAAATTAATCCTGTAAATCGGGAACGAGTCTCGTTGTCGGGAGGGGTACTTTTACCAGATTTTTCTAATCCTGACATGCAAAATGAATTTCAAATTTTTTAATAATTTTTCTTATGACTAAAATCGATATATCTTAACATCCGTACGGTTGGATCGTCGAAAAATCATTTTAAAAAATTAATCCTGTAAATCGGGAACGAGTCTCGTTGTCGGGAGGGGTACTTTTACCAGATTTTTCTAATCCTGACATGCAAAATGAATTTCAAATTTTTTAATAATTTTTCTTATGACTAAAATCGATATATCTTAACATCCGTACGGTTGGATCGTCGAAAAATCATTTTAAAAAATTAATCCTGTAAATCGGGAACGAGTCTCGTTGTCGGGAGGGGTACTTTTACCAGATTTTTCTAATCCTGACATGCAAAATGAATTTCAAATTTTTTAATAATTTTTCTTATGACTAAAATCGATATATCTTAACATCCGTACGGTTGGATCGTCGAAAAATCATTTTAAAAAATTAATCCTGTAAATCGGGAACGAGTCTCGTTGTCGGGAGGGGTACTTTTACCAGATTTTTCTAATCCTGACATGCAAAATGAATTTCAAATTTTTTAATAATTTTTCTTATGACTAAAATCGATATATCTTAACATCCGTACGGTTGGATCGTCGAAAAATTTTAAAAAATTAATCCTGTAAATCGGGAACGAGTCTCGTTGTCGGGAGGGGTACTTTTACCAGATTTTTCTAATCCTGACATGCAAAATGAATTTCAAATTTTTTAATAATTTTTCTTATGACTAAAATCGATATATCTTAACATCCGTACGGTTGGATCGTCGAAAAATCATTTTAAAAAATTAATCCTGTAAATCGGGAACGAGTCTCGTTGTCGGGAGGGGTACTTTTACCAGATTTTTCTAATCCTGACATGCAAAATGAATTTCAAATTTTTTAATAATTTTTCTTATGACTAAAATCGATATATCTTAACATCCGTACGGTTGGATCGTCGAAAAATCATTTTAAAAAATTAATCCTGTAAATCGGGAACGAGTCTCGTTGTCGGGAGGGGTACTTTTACCAGATTTTTCTAATCGACATGCAAAATGAATTTAAATTTTTTAATTAATTTTATGACTAAAATATTTAATAATTTTTTAACATTCGACGATACCGTACGGATGTTAAGAAAATCATTTTAAAAAATTAATTAAAAAAATTTGAAATTCATTTTGCATGTCAGGATTAGAAAAATCTGGTAAAAGTACCCCTCCCGACAACGAGACTCGTTCCCGATTTACAGGATTAATTTTTTAAAATGATTTTTCGACGATCCAACCGTACGGATGTTAAGATATATCGATTTTAGTCATAAGAAAAATTATTAAAAAATTTGAAATTCATTTTGCATGTCAGGATTAGAAAAATCTGGTAAAAGTACCCTCCCGACAACGAGACTCGTTCCCGATTTACAGATAATTTTTTAAAATGATTTTTCGACGATCCAACCGTACGGATGTTAAGATATATCGATTTTAGTCATAAGAAAATTATTAAAAATTTGAAATTCATTTTGCATGTCAGGATTAGAAAAATCTGGTAAAAGTACCCCTCCCGACAACGAGACTCGTTCCCGATTTACAGGATTAATTTTTTAAAATGATTTTTTCGACGATCCAACCGTACGGATGTTAGATATATCGATTTTAGTCATAAGAAAAATTATTAAAAAATTTGAAATTCATTTTGCATGTCAGGATTAGAAAAATCTGGTAAAAGTACCCCTCCCGACAACGAGACTCGTTCCCGATTTACAGGATTAATTTTTTAAAATGATTTTTCGACGATCCAACCGTACGGATGTTAAGATATATCGATTTTAGTCATAAGAAAAATTATTAAAAAATTTGAAATTCATTTTGCATGTCAGGATTAGAAAAAATTTGGTTAAAAAGTACCCCTCCCGACAAAAACGAGACTCGTTTCCGCGATTTTTACAAGGATTAATTTTTTTAAATGATTTTTCGACGATCCAACGTACGATGTTAAGATATATCGATTTTAGTCATATGAAAAAATATTAAAAAATTGTTGCATTTTTTCAGCATTCAGATAAAAACTGGTGTACCTCGACAGATTTTTTATAACAGGATTAATTTTTTTAATGATTTTTGAGATCCAACCGTACGGATGTTAAGATATATCGATTTTAGTCATAAGAAAAATATTAAAAAATTTGAAATTCATTTTGCATGTCAGGATTAGAAAAATCTGGTAAAAGTACCCCTCCCGACAACGAGACTCGTTCCCGATTTACAGGATTAATTTTTTAAAATGATTTTTCGACGATCCAACCGTACGGATGTTAAGATATATCGATTTTAGTCATAAGAAAAATTATTAAAAAATTTGAAATTCATTTTGCATGCAGGATTAGAAAAATCTGGTAAAAGTACCCCTCCCACACGAGACTCGTTCCCGATTTACAGGATTAATTTTTTAAAATGATTTTTCGACGATCCAACCGTACGGATGTTAGATATATCGATTTTAGTCATAAAAAATTATTAAAAAATTTGAAATTCATTTTGCATGCAGGATTAGAAAAATCTGGTAAAAGTACCCCTCCCGACAACGAGACTCGTTCCCTTTACAGGATTAATTTTTTAAAATGATTTTGACGATCCAACCGTACGATGTTAAGATATATCGATTTTAGTCATAAGAAAAATTATTAAAAAATTTGAAATTCATTTTGCATGTCAGGATTAGAAAAATCTGGTAAAGTACCCCTCCCGACAACGAGACTCGTTCCCGAGTTTACAGGATTAATTTTTTTAAATGATTTTTTCGAAGATCCAACCGTACGGATGTTAAGATATATCGATTTTAGTCATAAAGAAAAATTATTAAAAAATTAAAATATCATTTTGCATGCAGGATTAGAAAAATCTGGTAAAAGTACCCTCCCGACAACGAGACTCGTTCCCGAATTTACAGGATTAATTTTTTTAAAAGATTTTTTTCGACGATCCAACCGATACGGATGTTAGAATATATCGATTTTAGTCATAAGAAAAATTATTAAAAAAAATTGAAATTCATTTTGCTGTCAGGATTAGAAAATCTGGTAAAAGTACCCCTCCCGACAACGAGACTCGTTCCCGATTTACAGGATTAATTTTTTAAAATGATTTTTCGACGATCCAACCGTACGGATGTTAAGATATATCGATTTTAGTCATAAGAAAAATTATTAAAAAATTTGAAATTCATTTTGCATGTCAGGATTAGAAAAATCTGGTAAAAGTACCCCTCCGACAACGAGACTCGTTCCCGATTTACAGGATTAATTTTTTAAAATGATTTTTCGACGATCCAACCGTACGGATGTTAAGATATATCGATTTTAGTCATAAGAAAAATTATTAAAAAATTTGAAATTCATTTTGCATGTCAGGATTAGAAAAATCTGGTAAAAGTACCCCTCCCGACAACGAGACTCGTTCCCGATTTACAGGATTAATTTTTTAAAATGATTTTTCGACGATCCAACCGTACGGATGTTAATATATCGATTTTAGTCATAAGAAAAAATTATTAAAAAATTTGAAATTCATTTTGCATGCAGGATTAGAAAAATCTGGTAAAAGTACCCCTCCCGACAACGAGACTCGTTCCCGATTTACAGGATTAATTTTTTAAAATGATTTTTCGACGATCCAACCGTACGGATGTTAGATATATCGATTTTAGTCATAAGAAAAAATTATTAAAAAATTTGAAATTCATTTTGCATGTCAGGATTAGAAAAATCTGGTAAAAGTACCCCTCCCGACAACGAGACTCGTTCCCGATTTACAGGATTAATTTTTTAAAATGATTTTTCGACGATCCAACCGTACGGATGTTAGATATATCGATTTTAGTCATAAGAAAAATTATTAAAAAATTTGAAATTCATTTGCATGTCAGGATTAGAAAAATCTGGTAAAAGTACCCCTCCCGACAACGAGACTCGTTCCCGATTTACAGGATTAATTTTTTAAAATGATTTTTCGACGATCCAACCGTACGGATGTTAAGATATATCGATTTTAGTCATAAGAAAAAATTATTAAAAAATTTGAAATTCATTTTGCATGCAGGATTAGAAAAATCTGGTAAAAGTACCCCTCCCGACAACGAGACTCGTTCCCGATTTACAGGATTAATTTTTTAAAATGATTTTTCGACGATCCAACCGTACGGATGTTAAGATATATCGATTTTAGTCATAAGAAAAAATTATTAAAAAATTTGAAATTCATTTTGCATGCAGGATTAGAAAAATCTGGTAAAAGTACCCCTCCCGACAACGAGACTCGTTCCCGATTTACAGGATTAATTTTTTAAAATGATTTTTCGACGATCCAACCGTACGGATGTTAAGATATATCGATTTTAGTCATAAGAAAAATTATTAAAAAATTTGAAATTCATTTTGCATGTCAGGATTAGAAAAATCTGGTAAAAGTACCCCTCCCGACAACGAGACTCGTTCCCGATTTACAGGATTAATTTTTTAAAATGATTTTTCGACGATCCAACCGTACGGATGTTAAGATATATCGATTTTAGTCATAAGAAAAATTATTAAAAAATTTGAAATTCATTTTGCATGCAGGATTAGAAAAATTGGTAAAAGTACCCCTCCCACAACGAGACTCGTTCCCGATTTACAGGATTAATTTTTTAAAATGATTTTTCGACGATCCAACCGTACGGATGTTAAGATATATCGATTTTAGTCATAAGAAAAATTATTAAAAAATTTGAAATTCATTTTGCATGCAGGATTAGAAAAATCTGGTAAAAGTACCCCTCCCGACAACGAGACTCGTTCCCGATTTACAGGATTAATTTTTTAAAATGATTTTTCGACGATCCAACCGTACGGATGTTAGATATATCGATTTTAGTCATAAGAAAAAATTATTAAAAAATTTGAAATTCATTTTGCATGCAGATTAGAAAAATCTGGTAAAAGTACCCCTCCCGACAACGAGACTCGTTCCCGATTTACAGGATTAATTTTTTAAAATGATTTTTCGACGATCCAACCGTACGGATGTTAGATATATCGATTTTAGTCATAAGAAAAATTATTAAAAAATTTGAAATTCATTTTGCATGTCAGGATTAGAAAAATCTGGTAAAAGTACCCCTCCCGACAACGAGACTCGTTCCCGATTTACAGGATTAATTTTTTAAAATGATTTTTCGACGATCCAACCGTACGGATGTTAGATATATCGATTTTAGTCATAAGAAAAAATTATTAAAAAATTTGAAATTCATTTTGCATGTCAGGATTAGAAAAATCTGGTAAAAGTACCCCTCCCGACAACGAGACTCGTTCCCGATTTACAGGATTAATTTTTTAAAATGATTTTTCGACGATCCAACCGTACGGATGTTAGATATATCGATTTTAGTCATAAGAAAAAATTATTAAAAAATTTGAAATTCATTTTGCATGTCAGGATTAGAAAAATCTGGTAAAAGTACCCCTCCCGACAACGAGACTCGTTCCCGATTTACAGGATTAATTTTTTAAAATGATTTTTCGACGATCCAACCGTACGGATGTTAAGATATATCGATTTTAGTCATAAGAAAAATTATTAAAAAATTTGAAATTCATTTTGCATGCAGGATTAGAAAAATTGGTAAAAGTACCCCTCCCGACAACGAGACTCGTTCCCGATTTACAGGATTAATTTTTTAAAATGATTTTTCGACGATCCAACCGTACGGATGTTAAGATATATCATTTTAGTCACATGAAAAATATTAAAAAATTTGAAATTCATTTTGCATGCAGGATTAGAAAAATCTGGTAAAAGTACCCCTCCCGACAACGAGACTCGTTCCCGATTTACAGGATTAATTTTTTAAAATGATTTTTCGACGATCCAACCGTACGGATGTTAGATATATCGATTTTAGTCATAAGAAAAATTATTAAAAAATTTGAAATTCATTTTGCATGCCAGGATTAGAAAAATCTGGTAAAAGTACCCCTCCCGACAACGAGACTCGTTCCCGATTTACAGGATTAATTTTTTAAAATGATTTTTCGACGATCCAACCGTACGGATGTTAAGAATACTCATTTTAGTCACATGAAAAAAGTATTAAAAAATTTGAAATTCATCTCGAATGTCAGGATTAGAAAAATCTGGTAAAAGTACCCCTCCCGACAACGAGACTCGTTCCCGATTTACAGGATTAATTTTTTAAAAGGATTTTTCGACGATCCAACCGTACGGATGTTAGGATATATCGATTTTAGTCATAAGAAAAAATTATTAAAAAATTTGAAATTCATTTGCATGCCAGGATTAGAAAAATCTGGTAAAAGTACCCCTCCCGACAACGAGACTCGTTCCCGATTTACAGGATTAATTTTTTAAAATGATTTTTCGACGATCCAACCGTACGGATGTTAAGATATATATATTTTAGTCATAAGAACAAATTATTAAAAAATTTGAAATTCATTTTGCATGCCATGATTAGAAACATCTGGTAAAAGTACCCCTCCCGACAACGAGACTCGTTCCCGATTTACAGGATTAATTTTTTAAAATGATTTTTCTCAGACGTTGTCGTATAAACTATGTACAACAGGCTTTTTAAAAATACCGTTGTGTGATTCAACAACGGTTTTTTTCTTGGAAACCGTTATTGACATTGTTTTTAAATAACCTTTTTTGGTTATAAACCGTTGTATGAATTTGGCACTATTTATTTGGTTGATATTACATCCCACAATTGTTTTATATTAAAAACTGTTGTATGACTTTTGTTAAGACAACACATTTTAAATTTCAGACAATTATTTTTAATGCCATATATTTTATTGACTTTGTTAATATATATTCCTTAAACTGTTGATGTTAATATATATTGATTTTATTCACTTAAAAAATATTTTAAAATTTTCAAATATATCTTGCTTGAAATTATAACGAAAATGTAGTGAAAGTGGTAGTTCCTAAAATGGATTTCGTTCCTGCTTAACAAAATAATTTTTTGAAATGATTTTTTTCTAATATCCAACCATATGGATATTAATATAATTTGTTTAAGTGAATTATAAATTAATGAAAATGTTAGATTGAATTTTATTACATTAATATGTAATCTAAAATTTTATGTAATAATTTATAAATTCAAAAAAATATCTTGCATAACTTTACAAGAAGATTCTAGTTGAAGTACTACTTTCTCAAACTAGACACGTTCCTCATTAACAAAATGATTATTTAAATAAATTTTTCGACGATCCAACCATACGGATGTTAAGATATATTAATTTTGATTATCTTCTTATAAAATAAAGTAAAATTAAAAAAATTAAAATAATACATATAAATAAAAAAATATCTATTTACCCCTATTTCACCTTAAACCCCACTTTTTCATTTTCCCCTTGTTTAAATTTTCATTTCCCCCTTCACCCAAATTTCACTTTTTAGGCCATTTTTTCATTCCATCTCCTCTATTTTTAGTTTGCCCCCAAGTGAAAATTTTATTTCCCCCTTATATCTCCCCCCATTTTGTTAACCCCGTTTAATCTCCTTCTCATCGGTCTCTGCTCTCACCCCTCTATTTTCCCTGTTCTCTCTCTCCCAACTCTCCCTTCTCATCACTGACTCTCTCTCTCCATCTCCCCATTCTTTCTGTCCCAACTCCCCCTTCTCATGGATCTCTCTCTCTCTCTATCTCCCCATCTTTTGTTCACTCATTTCCCCTTTACATGGTAGTCCATCTCCCTCTCTAAGCTGTAACTCCCTTTCTCTCATGTCTCTCTCTTTGAACTTCCTATGCGGCCTCTCTTTCCATCACACCATCTGTGTAATTAAAACCTAATTTTTAACACCTCAATTTACTCTAACCTCTCACCTCTCTAAATCCAAACCCAAACCCCAATTCAAATCTTAGAAACTAACCCCTAACTCGAGTTATTCAAAAGCTCGATTTCAAACGCAAACCCTAGTTCGATTTTTGGGTTAAAGGTATACACTTGTCTTATTTCTTTTTTAAATGATTTTATTTTCATTGCCTTGGGTTTTATATTCTTTTCATATATTATTAAAGGAGCTCATATGTTCAATTAATGTATTAGTATTAAAAACCTACTAATTTGTTATGTCATGTAATTTTATACTGCAATTTTTATTTCATCCATTTTGCAGGTGGTCCTATGATATTAATTAATTTTTGATTGCTCACTCTTATCAGTGTATGTATGTTTTCTTAGCTGCTGGATAAATTTTAGTTATATGATTGCTCAATTCACATATTTTGTTTCAATAGATTCTTGATTTTTGGATGCTTTTAATATATGATTTGTTCTTATCTTGATTTTATTGCTTTTAATTAATATTTTTTGCTTCAGATTAAATAAATTTTCATGCTGTCTATTCTAAACAAAGTTATATGATTGATTTAAGAAATTATTGGTTTTGCAAGTACTATGATTCAAGAATGCATGTATCTTAACTTTGTTCTATTTTTATCAAACTATTGGTTGTTTGTAGTACCTGGTAAACAAGTTTGAATGGGATGCGGAGAGATTATATAAACTTTGTTGATATGTTTAACCAAGCCCATGTATAGATTGTTGCTAGAGGAGGAAAGAAGTTATCTAGAGTTGCAACTGTTGTAGGGGTATTGTCTCAATAGAAAGGATGATACTTGTTGGAAGCCAACATCCACACCAGGAACATAGAAGACAAGATGTGAGTGATGGGTTAGAAGGTGTGGTCGAATCTTGTGATTTGGTGGAGGTCTTTATTAATTGTCTTGTGTGAATACAAAATAAAATAGAAGCTTACACAACTCTCGTGTATCAACAACATATACTTTTTTTGCAGGTTGAACTTGACTAACCAAAGATTGCCAAGTTGGTATCGTTGAAGAGTGTATTAACTGTACAAAGATAACTGCTAGAAGAAAATGGAGTTTGTAAAAGTGATCATTAGGTTTGAACTTTTTGTTTTAAATTAAACCTGAAGTATTTTTATTTGCATAAATTGATACATGGAATTGAATTTATGAAGAGAGGAAGTTTTAGTCACGAGGAGCTTAATGTTTTTGTTTCTCTATTGGAATTTGCAGGACAAAACAAGACCCAGAGCAAAGACCACGAGAATGTCTTGGACAACTGCCAACCACAGGAAAATCAATTATTAATCTTCAAGCCATGGGAATCAAAATTTATGGATGATATGAACCTATTACAGGGGATTCAAAAGCTAAAAATTCATTGGAAAATATAGTTGGATATAGTTGAGCAAAAAAGGTATTTATAGTTGGCATATTAGTGCGTATACTAGAGAAAGCGTCATGTGTGTTTGCACATGTAAATGTCACCTGAATTTCTAAAGAAAGTTAACTCAGATTTTTCATTTTTATGTTTTAACAAGCAATATAGAGTCCCGAAGTACATGTACTCGAATGGTCTTATTTTCTTAAGATAGAACTTGGTTATACTTAGTTGGTTTTTAGTTGAAATGGTGTAATGGATGGTTTTGATTGCTGGAGTAATGGAGGGTTGGTTGTTTGCTAGTGTAATGGTGATGACTTGGTTGTAATCTCAATGGTTTTTCTTTGGATTTTAAATTTGATGGCATATTAATTTTACAATGTTGCTTTATTTGCTTTGCATTTGGAAACCATTGTCTGAGGGGATTTTAACCCGTAAGTTATCCAGTTAAAACATTGTTATAGTTTGTTTCACACAATAATTTCAAAAACTAAAAGCTTGTTATATTGACTTTCGCACAATACCAAACTGAATAAAAAACCCTTCTCTATAAAACTAATTATGTTCAGACAACACCATTTGTTATAAAAGAATCATGTCTTAAACACTAACTCAACACATTGTAAACTAAAAGACAAGTGTGAAACTAAATCACACAACACAAGAAACAGGACAAATTCCTACAACACAAAACAAAATGCAAGTGTTGTCTGTAGAATTTTACTACAAGAGCTATTTAATTCATTTGTGTTGTGTGTTGATCTGTAGAACAACCATTTGAGGACAATAAGAGTTGTATTACTTGTTTTGTTCTTATATTATTATGGACACACTACACAACCGTTTCCAGAACACTTGACTAATACAGATGTTTACAATATAAGTTACAAGAATGCGTTGTCTATTCTGGATGTAACACAACAGGTTTACTACTCTGGTCGTTGTCTGTGCTCATTCACACAACAGTTTTTTCCCGTTGTCTGATCCATGTAAGAGACGGCGGCTCAATAGTCAACGGTTTTTCAGGGTATCAGATAACGGACAAAACCTTTGTGTGAGCCGGTTTTCCTTGTAGTGGCTTCAGATATGTACTCTAGAAAATATACCCAAGTGATGCGGGTGTAAATACTAGAAAATATCTTTTTTATTCAGAAAGAAAGTAACTAGTGCAGGTAGAGAAACGTTGTATGTACAAGTTCAAGTGGGGCTTTAACTCTAGTGACTTAGAAAATGGCAAACGATATTGTTTTCCAAAGAAAACAATTATGGGCATGCAAAGAAACGTTTCTTTTTATTTTAATAATTTTAAGCCATTAAATGAAGATGGTCGAAGCTGAGTAGCCATATTATTAGGGACTCATCACTATCAGCTTTAGAGAATAATTTTCAACCTAAGGCAATTTTAAAGGATAAACCTTGTTAGATGTCATCTTGATTTTAGTAATCAACTAATTTTGTCTTTTTGTCAATGAGTAGACAGTGATCTCATTCAAATTTAACAATTATCCTTTTTTTGCCAATTGATCAACACTTAATAAATATTTAGTTAGGCTGGAAAAAAATTAACATAATTACTGGATATTCTAGGCTATCTTGATGGAAAAATCATTGCCACTAACAAACACCAAGTAGATGGAAAATTTAGTCCACCCTTTTCAATTTCGAATTGCCAAGACAAGATTGTTTTGAGCTCGGAAGCTGCCACGAAGCAATTCACATGCTGATTGCTACCTCTGAGACATCAAGGGAGATGTGAGACTGTCTTGTAATACTATTACAAATAAATCACGATCAATAATAATTTGTAAGTTACATACATAATGACCTATGTAACTCCAGGTCAATTGAAACTAATCTTCAAGATATAAGGTTCAACTTGCACTTGCTGGACATCCTAATCCAGACTATGATTTGTACTCCATGTCCTCATAGGTCTTGAAGATGACTACAAAGATATACGTACTGTCATCAAATATGAGAATCTGATCAGATGACTTTCAGAGAGTTTCACGAGAACTAATTGAATGTGAAAGAGGGTTGAGAACTAAATCTCCTGAACAAAAGTCACTACCAACTTCACCTAAAAGGCCAATCCAGTCATAGAGGTTAAATCATTCTCAGTATACTAACTGAAGCATCGCCAACTCTATATATCAACAGAATAATAGTCATGCAAATCGTTATCAAAATAGCTAGAGAGATTTGCATTTTGCACCCCTTATTTGGCCAAAACTCAATTTTGTATACCTATTTTCATAGATTGAAGTTTGCATCCCCTACTTTAAAATTCGCTTCAACATAACTCTTTTTAAGCCCAAATTGATGTCTCCGACAATATATCTCATATCTTTCTTCAATAATAGATTATATATGTTGTTGAAGACAATAATTTGGGGAATAAATTGACAAAATTTGGCAAAAATGTTGCAACTTGAAGCGGATTTCAAAGTAGGGGATGCAAACTGT
>NW_027419662.1:0-5161 GCF_009905375.1 Apium graveolens | reverse complement strand
GCACTTGATCTGTCCTGTCTAGCTTCCCAGCTTTAGAGTCCTTTCCATCTTTTCTCCCAATTGACTTCTTTTCACCTCTAATGAACTTCTTCCTGAAGCTTTGTTGTTCCTAGACTTCCTGAATTGCTTCTCCTGAAGCCCTTAACAGTATGCAGCCATTTGCATGCATCGAATTTGTCATTCTCATCAGTTTCAGAATCAGTATCATCATCAGGATATGATGATGAATCATCAGTATCTAATTCTGGCAATTTGTTCTTCTTCGTACAGCTCCAACAGACTTTTCTTTTGAAGCTTTATCATTAACTTTCAAAGCAACAGATTTCCCTTTGCTGCTTTTCCTCTCTCTCCTTTGCTGAACCTCCAAATTATGAGTTCTTAGCATGCCATAGACTTCATCCAGAGTATTACGTCCAAATCATACTGATATCGTATGATTGAAGTCTGAGTCTCCCATTCTTCACTTAATGCTCTTAAAAACTTGGTGTTTGAATCCTCTCGATCATACACCTTTCCTACCAAAGACAGATTGTTGAGTAGAGTCAGAAATCTGTCATAGATATCAGTGAGACTTCATCAGGCTTGGCCTCAAAGTGTTCATATTCTTGAATCAGAACATCCCTTTGTTCTTCTTGATGGCCATGGTTCCTTGACATTGAGTTCAAGAGCATCCCATATTCTTTGGCAGTCTTGTAGGCTATGACCTATTTGACATAACAGAATTAAGACTGTTATGCAAAATGTTTCTTACCTTTGCATCTTTCAGCACAACTACTTCTCTTATGGTGTCCATGTCTTCTTCCCTTCAGTTGATAGTGTTCAGCAACCGAAGAGGAGGCAGGCACCAGTTTTGTTGGTATGAAGGGTCCATCATTGATTACGTCTAGATAATCTGGATCGTAGCTTCCAGGTACATGAGCATCTTCACCTTCCAGTTGGATATTCAGTCTTTTCAGAATGGGAATTTTAATACTTTCATACTTGTTCAGAGACATGTTTAGATCGTTTCTGATTATAAATTTATCAGTGTGCTCTGATACCAATTGTTCCCAGTAAAGATACAATTGTTCAAGGGGGGGGTTGGATACAATTGTAAATATTTCGAACAAGTAATAAAATATAACAGCTTTTTATATTTATGATAAAAACTGTTATAAAATCCTCTCAAGAAATACCGATGTTCTTGAGAGCTGCTAGGTCGAATGATCCTCGAGTGTTGTTCACTAAGTGATGACCTAAACTGTGTTTATATACTACACAGCTACAAACATATTAATCTAAGATATACATTATCAAAAACTAACCGAAACTGATACATATCTTAAACTAAACAGATAAAGTCCTATCTCTCAGACGTAACAGATATCTGCTCCACATTATAAGGAACAGAACAAATCCTCTAATGCTGACTGTCTTCAAATACTGATGTCATACAAATCCTGATGACATACCAAATCCTGACGGTACATCAGATCCCGATGACATCTGAACAGCAGATCCTGAGCTTCTTCTGATCATTGAGAATTCAATATATAACAAAGCCAACGAAGATTTAATCCCAATTCCCTTGACTCCCAGCGACCGAAAAAGATGACTTTTATTGGAGCTTCTTTAAAGGAACCCCTGACGTTGATAAAGTTCTGACAAGAGACATAATTTGTGAGTGGTAGTTGATATGTTGCGATGTATGTTTTGAATTGACTCTAAGCTAAATATCGACCTAACCGAAATACAGAAGCAAAAGAAAATGAGTTTTGCTTTGAAAAGAAAAGAGGCCATAAAACATGAGGTAAAAAGCTCTTAAAGGTTGGGTTCAATGAGGAAATACAATTCATGGAATGGTTGGCTAATCCGGTGATGGTGAAAAAAGCTAATGGAAAGTGGAGGATGTATGTTGACTTCACTAACCTGAACGATGCATGTCTAAAGGATAATTTTCCTTTCCCACAGATAGACACTTTGATAGATTCCACTGGAGGGCATGAGATGCTGAGTTTCATGGATGGATTTAGCGGCTATAATCAAATCAAAATACATAAAAATGACAATCCAAAAGGTATTATTCATCACCAACTTTGGTATTTTTTATTATCTTGATTATGACATTTGGTCTCAAGAATGCAGGAGCCACTTACCAATGGTTAGTGAATAAGATTTTTAAGGATCTCATGGAAAGATCATGGAGGTCTACGAAGATGACATGTTAGTCAAGAGCCTTCTAAAGGTTGTTCATATAGCCCATTTGAGGGAAACTTTTGAGGTTTTGAGATATCACAAGATGATGTTGAATTTCGCCAGGTGTTCTTTTGGTGTAGGATCTGGAAAGTTTTTAGGATTAATGGTCTCCAAGAGGGGAATTGAGGCCAATCCTAACATGATAAAGGCCATCCTGGATATGGAACATCCACGCTCTGTAAAGGACATTCAGAAACACAATGAAATGATTACTGCTTTGGGACGGTTCATCTCCATGTCCGGAGACAAGTGCCAGCCATTCTTCAAATCTTTAAAGAAAGTAAAAGATTTTTCCTGGACCGATGAATGTCAGATGTCGTTTAAGGAATTAAAGAAATACAAGGTTCAAGCCCCGTTGTTGGCCAAACTAGTTCAGAATGAAACTCTGTATTTGTACTTGGTTGTTTTTGAAAGAGCCTTGAGCGTTGTATTGGTAAAAAAGGAAGCCAAAACCCATAAACATATCAAATATGTCAACAAGATTCTACACGCAGCTGAGTTGAACTATTTAACTATAGTAAAGTTTGCTTTGGCCTTGGTCATGACTTTAAGAAAGTTACGTCCCTACTTCGAAGCACATAAAATGAAGTGTTAAAAAATAAGCCTTTGAGAAACATCATCCATAGTTCTAAGGTCAGTGGAAGGCTGATCAAATGGGCCATAGAGCTTGAAGAATTTGACATTAAGTATAAGCCTAGAACATCGATCATAGCTCAGACTGACTTCGTGGTTGAATGTACTATCGACAACCAAGAAGTCGGGGGCAGGAAGATATAACTCAAGGCATGGATGGCCAAGATGGAGAAAAGATAGTTGAGAACAAAGAGTTCTGAGTGCTCTATTTAATGGGGCATTGAAAAAATTCAAGTGGAGCTGGGATGGTTTTATAGCCTCGATGGTGTCTTGATTGAGTATAATATAAAGTAAGATTTTCCTACCACAAATAATGAGGCGGAATATGAAGCCCACATTGCAGGACTTGGCTTAGCTGGAACCTTGAGGGTTAAAAACTTGAAGGTCTGTGGAGACTCGAAACTTGTGGTGTCCCATGTCAATGGAGAATTTGAGGCGAGAGATGACACCATGGCCATATATGTGCGACTTGTGAGAGCTGTGATGACTTAGTTTGATGAATGTCATATTTGTATGGGACAAGTAAAAAGCCAATCAACTAAAGCATGGTGGTAAAACTAGTTTTTATGGCACTTATCAGTATTTCTTGGAACCAGATAAACCGTTGAGAATGATTATAAAGTTTGGAAGAACTGAAGCACATTCAGTTACATGTTGTTATTTAGGATCGCTAGTATGGAGTCTTTGTGAGGATATGCAGTTTCCTCCTTCAGGAAAGACGTCTCAAAGAAAATGGAAGAACTATGGTGTGACACATTTATATGTCTATCTCTGTAAAACACCTAATAGAACACCAGGAAAGTTGTTTATTGCCTTGAAGATATAGACTTAGTAAATTAGCTTCAAAGCCGTCACAAATTTAACACAAATAATTATTCAATATAAATTTACTATGGTTTATCTTTGTAGAACACCTGATAAACAAATAATTAGTTAAGAGTAAAATTTTACAATATGCTAGAGAACCTTTGTGTCTACTATGTATGAAATTTTTTTAGTGAATTTAAAAAAAAGTACTTGCACATTTTTCAGAAGCAAGGAACTTTTTATTTTTTTAATAGTAATCATATTTTGTACTTTAAATTTGATCAAAATTTGTCGCTTTTATAAACTCGACCAACTCAAATGGAGTCATATTTATAATTTTGACCAAAAATAACCTAGTCAAATTTATAAAATTGATTGATTTTAACTCGTTGGCCGACACATTTGTAACAACAAGCGGGAAATTCAATTTTTATCGAAATTTTTGATGACAAAAGTCAAAATATAAAATTGACTGTTCGAAGTCAATTTTAGTCTATCAAAATTGAAAAATTGAGCAATCATATTTAGTCCGTCAAATTTAACTAAATTTGACCTATTTAGCTAAATTTGACCGGCCTAGTACGTCAAATTTAATTAAATTTGACCTTTTTAGCTAAATTTGACCATCCTAATAATGACCGATGCAATTCAGTCATATTTAACTTAATTTGACCATTGGCGGTCATTTTTGCTTAAATATGACCAAAACATTTTGATCAAATTTAGCCAATGTTTCTCCGTAACAATATAAAAGTTAAAGGAAGTTTAAAGATAAACGCTATTATTTTAGCTTTATTAAGCCTATTTAAAAATAGTAGTACTTTTTATTTTTATCTTAATGACACTATATGATTAATTGATAACTTTTCTTGAGTGTTAATATAGGAAATATGAAAATTTAGCTTTTCACTTTGATTACACCATACAAAATGTATAGAATAATATATTTATGGGTTATTTAGTGTATGTGTGTGAATTCGAATATATATGTACAAAAAGCATATATATACAGATTTCTATAAAATTGTGCGTAAATATGAATTTTTACTTCTTATTTCACATGATTATATATATGAATTATTTTTTCACTTATTTTTTAATTAACTTATGTTGATATTTTTATTTTATAAATGCGAACATGATAAAAAAATACAATGTACATTTAAGATCAATATAAGTTTGAAATTAATCACATATACTCATATAAGAATAACAATAATAAAATATAATAATAATAAAATTTATTAATAATAACAACAACAATAAAAAACAACAACAACAAGAATTATAATGATAATGATAATGATAATATATAATAATAATAATAATAATAATAATAATAATAATAATAATAATAGTGGAAGTTTACTTAATTCTAAACTTCGTATATTATAGGATTACTAGTCATTTTTCTGCTCCAAGATAAGCACAACATTAGTTAGCCAACATTAGTTAGCCATTGGCAACAAATGTTAGAAAGTTTCTC
>NW_027419661.1:0-8879 GCF_009905375.1 Apium graveolens | reverse complement strand
CGAATGCAATTCATAAATCCATAGGGACAATTATGAAAATATTCCAAAAAATGGGCCGCCTCAATTTTTGCCATACCTCGTGTACCCCCTACAGAGGATTATTCCGGAACCGAGTTCCATTCGTTTCAGCTCCGATTCACTTCGGGACGACCCGAATGGCGCGAATGCATTTCATAAATCCATAGGACAAATATGATAAGATTTCAAAAAAATGGGCCACCTACAATTTTTGCCCATACCTGTGTACTACCCCTACGAGTGATTCAGAAACGATTCACGTTTTCAGCTCGATTCACTTCCGGACGACCCCGAATGGACGCGAATGCAATTTCATAAATGCCATAGGGACAAATTATGAAAAGATATCCAAAAAACGGGCCGCCTCAATTTTTGCTCCCATACCTCGTGTACTACCCCTACGAGGATTATTCGGAAACCGAGTCCATTCGTTTCAGCTACGATTCACTTCCGGACGATCCCGAATGGACGCAAATGCAATTCATAAATCCATAGGGACAAATTAGGAAAAGATATCCAAAAAATAGGCCGCCTCAATTTTTGCTCCATACCTCGTGTACTACCCCTACGAGGATTATTCGGAAACCGAGTTCCTTCTTTCAGCTCCGATTCATTCCTGACAATCCGAATGGACGCGAATGCAATTTCATAAATCCATAGGGACAAATTATGAAAAAATATCCAAAAAACGGGCCGCCTTAATTTTTGCTCCATACCTCGTGTACTACCCTCTACGAGGATTATTCGAAAATCGAGTTCCATTCGTTTCAGCTCCGATTCACTTCCGGACGACCCCAAATAGACGCGAATGCAATTTCATAAATCCATAGAGACAAATTATGAAAAGATATCCAAAAAATGGGACGCCTCAATTTTTGCTCCATACCTCGTGTATTACCCCCTACGAAGATTATTCGGAAATCGAGTTCCATTCGTTTCAGCTCCGATTCACTTCCTCACGACTCCGAATGGACGCGAATATAATTTCATAAATCCATATGGAAAAATTATGAAAAGATATTCAAAAAATGGGTCGCCTCAATTTTTGCTCCATACCTCGCGTACTACCCCCTACGAGGATTATTCGGAAACCGAGGTCCATTCGTTTCAGCTCCGATTCACTTCCGGACGACCTCGAATGGACGCGAATGCAATTTAATAAATCCATAGGGACAAATTATGAAAATATATCCAAGAAATGGGCCTCCTCAATTTTTGCTCCATACCTTGTGTACTACCCCCTACGAGGATTATTCGAAACCGAGTTCCATTCGTTTCAGCTCCGATTCACTTCCGGACGACCCCGAATGGACGCGAATGCAATTACATAAATCCATAGGGACAAATTATGAAAATATATTCAAAAAATGGGCTGCCTCAATTTTTGGGCCATACCTCTTGTACAACCCCCTACAAGGATTATTCGGATACCGAGTTTCAATCGTTTCAGCTCCAACTCACTTCCGGACGACCTGAATGGACGCGAATACAATTTCATAAATCCATAGGTACAAATTATGATAAGATTTCGAAAAAATGGGCCACCTCAATTTTTACTCCATACCTCGTGTACTACCCTACGAGGATGATTCAGAAACCGAGTTTCAATCGTTTCAGCTCCGATTCACTTCCGGACGACCCCGAATGGACGCGAATGCAATTTCATAAATTCATAGGGACAAATTATGAAAAGATATCCAAAAAACAAGCCGCCTCAATTTTTGCTCAATACCTCGTGTACTACCCCCTATGAGGATTATTCGGAAACCGAGTTCCATTCGTTTTAGCTTCGATTCACTTCCGGACGACCCGAATGGACGCGAATGTAATTACATAAATCCATAGGGACAAATTATGAAAAGATATTCAAAAAACGGGTTGCCTCAATTTTTACTCATACCTCGTGTACTACCCCTATGAGGATTATTCGGAAACCGAGTTCGTTTCGTTTTAGCTCCGATTCACTTCCGGACGACCCCGAATGGACGCGAATGCAATTTTATAAATCCATAGGGAAAATTATAAAAAGATATCCAAAAAACGGGCCGCCTCAATTTTGCTCATACCTCGTGTATACCCCCTACGAGGATTATTCGGAAACCGAGTTCCATTCGTTTCAGCTCCGATTCACTTCCGGACGACCCCGAATGGACGCGAATGCAATTTAAATCCATAGTGACAAATTATGAAAAGATTTCCAAAAAATGGGATGCCTCAATTTTTGCTCCATACCTCGTGTACTACCCCCTACGAGGATTATTCAGAAACCGAGTTTCATTCGTTTCAGCTCCGATTCACTTGCACGACTCCGAATCGACGCGAATGTAATTTCATAAATCCATAGGGACAAATTATGAAAAGATATCCAAAAAATGGGCCGCCTCAATTTTGCTCCATACCTCGTGTACTACCCCTACGAGGATTATTCGGAAACCGAGTTCCATTCGTTTCAGCTCCGATTCAGTTCCGGACGACCCCGAATGGACGCGAATGCAATTTCATAAATCCATAGGGACAAATTATTAGAGTATTTCAAAAAAAATGGGCCGCCTCAATTTTTGCTCCATACCTCGTGTACTTCCATTCGTTTCAGCTCCGATTCACTTCCGGACGACCCCGAATGGACGCGAATGCAATTTCATAAATCCATAGGGACAAATTATGAAAAGATATCAAAAAAATGGGCCGCCTCAATTTTTGCTCCATACCTCGTGTACTACCCCCTACGAGGATTATTCGGAAATCGAGTTCCATTCGTTTCAGCTCCGATTCACTTCCGTACGACCCCGAATGGACGCGAATGCAATTTCATAAATCCATAGAGACAAATTATGAAAAGATATCCAAAAATGGGACGCCTCGATTTTTGCCCATACCTGGTGTACTACCCCCTACGAGGTATATTCGGAAACCGAGTTCCATTCGTTTCATCTCCGATTCACTTCGGACGACCCGAATGGACGGAATGCAATTTCATAAATCCATAGGACAAATTATGAAAAGATATCCAAAAAACAGGCCGCCTCAATTTTTGCTCATACCTCGTGTACTACCCCTACGAGGATTATTCGGAAACGAGTTCCATTCGTTTAAGCTCCGATTCACTTCCGGACGACCCGAATGGACGCGAATGCAATTTCATAAATCCATAGGGACAAATTATGAAAAGATATCCAAAAAATAGGCCGCCTCAATTTTTGCTCCAAACCTCGTGTACTACCCCCTACGAGGATTATTCGAAAACGAGTTCCATTCGTTTCAGCTCCGATTCACTTCCGGACGATCCCGAATGGACGCGAATGCAATTTCATAAATCCATAGGGACAAATTATGAAAAGATATCCAAAAAATGGGCCGCCTCAATTTTGCTCCATACCTCGTGTACTACCCCTACGAGGATTATTCGGAAACCGAGTTCATTCGTTTCAGCTCCGATTCACTTCCGGACGATCACGAATGGACGCGAATGCAATTTCATAAATCCATAGGGACAAATTATGAAAAGATATCCAAAAAAGGGCCGCCTCAATTTTTGCTCCATACCTCGTGTACTACCCCCTACGGATTATTCGGAAACGAGTTCCATTCGTTTCAGCTCGATTCACTTCCGGACGACTCGAATGGACGCGAATGTAATTACATAAATCCATAGGGACAAATATTAGAGGATTTCAAAAAAAGGGCCTCAATTTTTGCTCCATACCTCGTGTACTTCCAGTTCGTTTCAGCTCCGATTCACTTCCGGACGACCCGAATGGACGCGAATGTAATTTCATAAATCCATAGGGACAAATTATGAAAAGATATCAAAAAACGGGCCGCCACAATTTTGATCCATACCTCGTGTACTACCCCCTACGAAAATTATTCGGAAACCGAGTTCATTCGTTTCAGCTCCGATTCACTTCCGGACGACCCGAATGGACGCGAATGCAATTTCATAAATCCATAGAGACAAATTAGGAAAAGATATCCAAAAAAACAGGCCGCCTCAATTTTTGCTCCATACCTCGCTACCCCCTACGGATTATTCGGAAACCGAGTTCCATTCGTTTCAGCTCGATTCACTTCCGGACGATCACGAATGGACGCGAATGCAATTTCATAAATCCATAGGGACAAATTATGAAAAGATATCCAAAAAACGGGCCGCCTCAATTTTTGCTCCATACCTCGTGTACTACCCCCTACGCGGATTATTCGGAAACGAGTTCCATTCGTTTCAGCTCTAATTCACTTCCGGACGACTCGAATGGACGCGAATGTAATTACATAAATCCATAGGGACAAATTATGAAAAGATATTCAAAAAACGGGTCGCCTCAATTTTGCTCCATACCTCGTGTACTACCCCTACGAGGATTATTCGGAAACCAAGTTCGATTCGTTTCACCTCCGATTCACTTCGGACTACCCCAAATGGACGCGAATGCAATTTAATAAATCCATAGGGACAAATTATGAAAAGATATCCAAAAAACGGGCCGCCTCAATTTTGCTCCATACCTCGTGTACTACCCCTATGAGGATTATTGAAACTAAGTTCCATTCGTTTCAGCTCCGATTCACTTCCGGACGACCCCGAATGGACGCGAATGCAATTTCATAAATCTATAGAGACAAATTATGAAAAGATATCCAAAAAACGGGCCGCCTCAATTTTGCTCCATACCTCGTGTACTACCCCCTACGAGGATTATTCGAAATCGAGTTCCATTCGTTTCAGCTCCGATTCACTTCGACGACCCGAATAGACGCGAATGAATTTCATAAATCCATAGGGACAAATTATGAAAAGATATCCAAAAAATGGGCCGCCTCAATTTTTGCTCCATACCTCGTACTACCCCCTACGAGGATTATTCGGAAACGAGTTCCATTCGTTTCATCTCCGATTCACTGGACGACCCCGAATGGACGCGAATGCAATTTCATAAATCCATAGGGACAAATTATGAAAAGATATCCAAAAAAAGGCCGCCTCAATTTTTGCTCCATACCTCGTGTACTACCCCTACGAGGATTATTCGGAAACCGAGTTCCATTCGTTTAAGCTCCGATTCACTTCCGGACGACCCCGAATGGACGCGAATGCAATTTCATAAATCATAGGGACAAATTATGAAAAGATATCCAAAAAAGGCCGCCTCAATTTTTGCTCCAACCTCGTGTACTACCCCTACGAGGATTATTCGGAAACCGAGTTCCATTCGTTTCAGCTCCGATTCACTTCCGGACGATCCCGAATGGACGCGAATGCAATTTCATAAATCCATAGGGACAAATTATGAAAAGATATCCAAAAAATGGGCCGCCTCAATTTTGCTCCATACCTGTGTACTACCCCCTACGAGGATTATTCGGAAACCGAGTTCAATTCGTTTCAGCTCCGATTCACTTCCGGACGACCCCGAATGGACGCGAATGCAATTTGATAAATCCATAGGGACAAATTATGAAAAGATATCCAAAAAAGGGCCGCCTCAATTTTGCTCCATACCTCGTGTACTACCCCTACGAGGATTATTCGGAAACCGAGTTCCATTCGTTTCAGCTCGATTCATTCCGGACGACCCCGAATGGACGCGAATGCAATTTCATAAATCCATAGGACAAATTATGAAAAGATTTCAAAAAATGGGCCGCCTCAATTTTTGCTCCATACCTCGTGTACTACCCCCGCGGATTATTCGGAAACCGAGTTCCATTCGTTTCAGCTCCGATTCACTTCCGGACGACCCGAATGGACGCGAATGCAATTTCATAAATCCATAGGGACAAATTATGAAAAGTATCCAAAAAACGGGCCGCCTCAATTTTGCTCCATACCTCGTGTACTACCCCTACGAGGATTATTCGGAAACGAGTTCCATTCGTTTCAGCTCGATTCACTTCCGGACGACCCGAATGGACGCGAATAATTTCATAAATCCATAGGGACAAATTATGAAAAGATATCAAAAAACGGGCCGCCTCAATTTTTGCTCCATACCTCGTGTACTACCCCCTACGAGGATTATTCGGAAACCGAGTTCGATTCGTTTCCTCCGATTCACTTCCGGACGACCCCGAATGGACGCGAATGCAATTTCATAAATCCATAGGGACAAATTATGAAAAGATATCCAAAAAACGGGCCGCCTCAATTTTTGCTCCATACCTTGTACTACCCCTACGAGGATTATTGGAAACGAGTTCCATTCGTTTCAGCTCCGATTCACTTCCGGACGACCCGAATGGACGCGAATGCAATTTCATAAATCATAGAGACAAATTATGAAAAGATATCCAAAAAACGGGCCGCCTCAATTTTGCTCCATACCTCGTGTACTACCCCCTACGAGGATTATTCGAAAATCGAGTTCCATTCGTTTCAGCTCCGATTCACTTCGACGACCCGAATGGACGCAAATGAATTTCATAAATCCATAGGGACAAATTATGAAAAGATATCCAAAAAATGGGCCGCCTCAATTTTGCTCCATACCTCGTACTACCCCTACGAGGATTATTCGGAAACCGAGTTCCATTCGTTTCTCTCGATTCAGTTCGGACGACCCCGAATGGACGCGAATGCAATTTCATAAATCCATAGGACAAATTATGAAAAGATATCCAAAAAACAGGCCGCCTCAATTTTTGCTCCATACCTCGTGTACTACCCCCTACGAGGATTATTCGGAAACCGAGTTCCATTCGTTTCAGCTCCGATTCACTTCCGGACGACCCGAATGGACGCGAATGCAATTTCATAAATCATAGGGACAAATTATGAAAAGATATCCAAAAATAGGCCGCCTCAATTTTTGCTCCAACCTGTGTACTACCCCCTACGAGGATTATTCGAAAACCGAGTTCCATTCGTTTCAGCTCCGATTCACTTCCGGACGATCCCGAATGGACGCGAATGCAATTTCATAAATCCATAGGGACAAATTATGAAAAGATATCCAAAAAAATGGGCCGCCTCAATTTTTGCTCCATACCTGTGTACTACCCCCTACGAGGATTATTCGGAAACCGAGTTCAATTCGTTTCAGCTCCGATTCACTTCCGGACGACCCGAATGGACGCGAATGCAATTGATAAATCCATAGGGACAAATTTGAAAAGATATCCAAAAAAGGGGCCGCCTCAATTTTGCTCCATACCTCGTGTACTACCCCTACGAGGATTATTCGGAAACGAGTTCCATTCGTTTCAGCTCCGATTCACTTCCGGACGACCCCGAATGGACGCGAATGCAATTTCATAAATCCATAAGGACAAATTATGAAAAGATTCAAAAAATGGGCCGCCTCAATTTTTGCTCCATACCTCGTGTACTACCCCCTACGCGGATTATTCGGAAACCGAGTTCCATTCGTTTCAGCTCCGATTCACTTCCGGACGATCCGAATGGACGCGAATGCAATTTCATAAATCCATAGGGACAAATTATGAAAAGATATCCAAAAAACGGGCCGCCTCAATTTTTGCTCCATACCTCGTGTACTACCCCCTACGAGGATTATTCGGAAACCGAGTTCCATTCGTTTCAGCTCCGATTCACTTCCGGACGACTCCGAATGGACGCGAATGCAATTACATAAATCCATAGGGACAAATTATGAAAAGATATCAAAAAACGGGCCGCCTCAATTTTTGCTCCATACCTCGTGTACTACCCCCTACGAGGATTATTCGGAAACGAGTTCATTCGTTTCAGCTCCGATTCACTTCCGGATCCCAAATGGACGCGAATGCAATTTCATAAATCCATAGGGACAAATTATGAAAAGATATCCAAAAAACGGGCCGCCTCAATTTTTGCTCCATACCTCGTGTACTACCCCCTACGAGGATTATTGGAAACGAGTTCCATTCGTTTCAGCTCCGATTCACTTCCGGACGACCCGAATGGACGCGAATGCAATTTCATAAATCATAGAGACAAATTATGAAAAGATATCCAAAAAACGGGCCGCCTCAATTTTTGCTCCATACCCGTGTACCCCCTACGAGGATTATTCGGAAACCGAGTTCCATTCGTTTCAGCCGATTCAGACTTCCGGACGACCCCGAATGGACGCAACGCGAATGCAATTTCATAAATCCATAGGGACAAATTATGAGATTCAAAAAAACGGGCCGCCTCAATTTTTGCTCCTAACCTACGTTGTACTTCCATTCGTTTCAGCTCCGATTCACTTCGGACGACCCGAATGGACGCGAATGCAATTTCATAAATCATAGGGACAAATTATGAAAAGATATCCAAAAAACGGGCCGCCTCAATTTTTGCTCCATACCTCGTGTACTACCCCCTACGAGGATTATTCGGAAACCGAGTTCCATTCGTTTCAGCTCCGATTCACTTCGGACGACACCCGAATGGACGCGAATGCAATTTCATAAATCCATAGACAAATTATGAAAAGATATCCAAAAAACAGGCCGCCTCAATTTTTGCTCCATACCTCGTGTACTACCCCCTACGAGGATTATTCGGAAACCGAGTTCCATTCGTTTCAGCTCCGATTCACTTCGGACGATCCCGAATGGACGCAAATGCAATTTCATAAATCCATAGGGACAAATTATGAAAAGATATCCAAAAAAAGGCCGCCTCAATTTTTGCTCCATACCTCGTGTACTACCCCCTACGAGGATTATTCGGAAACCGAGTTCCATTCGTTTCAGCTCGATTCACTTCCGGACGATCCCGAATGGACGCGAATGCAATTTCATAAATCCATAGGGACAAATTATGAAAAGATATCCAAAAAACGGGCCGCCTAATTTTTGCTCCACCTCGTGTACTACCCCTACGAGGATTATTCGAAAACGAGTTCCATTCGTTTCAGCTCCGATTCACTTCC
>NW_027419660.1:0-3424 GCF_009905375.1 Apium graveolens | reverse complement strand
GTGAAAGTGAATTACATGGTTGATTAGAGCCCAAATGTGAAACACAATTGACTTGTATTAAAGTGGAACTAAGAGGTTGATAAAACGTCAAATTGAATGGATATGATGTTAACATTAATTGTACAAAATATGGTGAAAGTGACTCTTATAGGGTGCAAAGAGACCTCTAATAGGTGATAAAACGATGTCAAATTGAATGGATATGATGTTAACATGTTAATTGTACAAATATATGGTGGAAAGTGACTCTTATAGGGTGCAAGTGACTCTATGGTGAAAATGACTTACATGGTTAATTAGAACCTAAATTTGGAACAAAATTGACATGTGTGAAAGTGGAACAAAGAGGTGGTAAAATGATGTCAATTGGATGTATATGATGTTAAAATGTTAATTGTACAAATATTATGGAAGTGACTCTTTAGGGTGCAAGTGACCTAATATGGTGAAAGTGAATTACATGGTTGATTAGAGCCAAAATGTGAAACCAATTGACTTGTATTAAAGTGGAACTAAGAGGTGATAAAACGATGTCAAATTGAATGGATATGATTTAACATGTTAATTGTACAAATATATGGTGGAACGTGACTCTATAAGGTGTAAAGTGACTCTAATATGGTGAAAAGTGACTTACAGGTTAATTTAACCAAAATGTGGAACAAAATTGACTTGTGTGAAAGTGGAACTAAGAGGTGGTAAAAGGATGTCAAATTGGATGTATATGATGTTAACATGTTAATTGTACAAATATATGGTGGAAAGTGACTCTTATAGGGTGCAAAGTGACTCTATATCTTGAAAAGTGACTTCACATGGTTGATTAGAGCCAAAATGTGAAACAAAATTGACTTGTATTAAAGTGGAACTAAGAGGTGATAAAACGATTCAAATTGAATGTATATGATGTTAACATGTTAATTGTACAAATATATGGTGGAAAGTGACTCTTATAGGTGTAAAGTGACTCTAATATGGTGAAAAGTGACTTACATGGTTGATTAGCCAAAATGTGAAACAAATTGACTTTATGAAAGTGGAACTAAGAGGTGATAAAACGATGTCAAATTGAATGTATTGTTACCATGTTAATTGTACAATATGGTGGAAAGCGACTCTTATAGGGTGCAAAGTGACTCTAATATGGTGAAAAGTGACTTACATGGTTAATTAGAACCAAAATGTGGAACAAAATTGACTTGTGTGAAAGTGGACTAAGATGGTAAAAGGATGTCAAATTGGATGTATATGATGTTAACATGTTAATTCTACAATATATGGTGGAAAGTGACACTTATAGGGTGCAAAGTGACTCTAATATGGGAAATGACTTACATGGTTGATTAGAGCCAAAATGTGAAACAAAATTGACTTGTATGAAAGTGGAACTAAGAGGTGATAAACGATGTCAAATTGAATGTATATGATGTTAACAGTTAATTGTACAAAAATATGGTGGAAAGTGACACTTATAGGGTGCAAAGTGACTCTAATATGGTGAAAATGACTTACATGGTTAATTAGAACCAAAATGTGGAACATAATTGAATTGTATGAAAGTGGAACTAAGAGGTGGTAAAAGGATGCCAAATTGGATGTATATGATGTTAACATGTTAATTGTACAAATATATGGAAAGTGACTCTTTTAGGTGCAAGTGACTCTAATATGGTGAAAAGTGAATTACATGGTTGATTAGAGTCAAAATGTGAAACACAATTGACTTGTATTAAAGTGGAACTAAGAGGTGATAAAACGATGTCAAATTGAATGGATATGATTTTAACATGTTAATTGTACAAATATATGGTGGAAAGTGACTCTTATAGGGTGCAAAGTGACTCTAATATGGTGAAAAGTGACTTACATGGTTGATTAGAGCCAAGATGTGAAACACAACTGACTTCTATTAAAGTGGAACTAAGAGGTGATAAAATGATGTCAAATTGAATGGATATGATGTTAACATGTTAATTGGACAAATATATGGTGGAAAGTCACTCTTATAGAGTTCAAAGTGACTCTAATATGGTGAAAAGTGACTTACATGGTTAATTAGAACCAAAATGTGGAACAAAATTGACTTGTGTAAAAGTGGAACTAAGAGGAGGTAAAAGGATGTCAAATTGGATGTATATGATGTTAACATGTTAATTGTACAAATATATAGTGGAAAGTGACCCTTTAGGGCAAAGTGACTCTAATATGGTGAAAAGTGAATTACATGGTTGATTAGAGCCAAAATGTGAACACAATTGACTTGTATTAAAGTGGAACTAATAGGTGATAAAACGATGTCAAATTGAATGGATATGATGTTAACATGTTAATTGTACAAATATATGGTGGAAAGTGACTCTTATAGGGTGCAAAGTGACTCTAATAGGTGATAAACGATGTCAAATTGAATGGATATGATGTTAACATGTTAATTGTAAATATGGTGGAAAGTGACTCTTATAGGGTGCAAAGTGACTCTAATATGGTGAAAAGTGATTTACATGGTTAATTAGAACCTAAATTTGGAACAAAATTGACTTGTGTGAAAGTGGAACTAACGGTGGTAAAAGGATGTCAAATTGGAATTATATGATGTTAACATGTTAATTGTACAAATATATAGGGAAAGTGACTCTTTTAGGGTGCAAAGTGACTCAATATGGTGAAAAGTGAATTACATGGTTGATTAGAGCCAAAAGTAAAACAAATTGACTTGTATGAAAGTGGAACTAAGAGGTGATAAAACGATGTCAAATTGAATGCATATGATGTTAACATGTTAATTATAAAATATATGGTGGAAAGTGACTCTTATAGGTGCAAGTGACTATAATATGGTGAAAAGTGACTTACATGGTTAATTAGAACCAAAATGTGGAACAAAATTGACTTGTGTGAAATTGGAACTAAGAGGTGATAAAAAATGTCAAATTGGATGTATATGATGTTAACATGTTAATTGTACAAATATATGGTGGAAAGTGACTCTTATAGGGTGCAAAGTGACTCTAATATGGTGAAAAGTGAATTACATGGTTGATTTGAGCCAAAATGTGAAACACATTGACTTGTATTAAGGGAACTAAGAGGTGATAAAATGATGTCAAATGAATGGATATGATCTTAACATGTTAATTGTACAAATAATGGTGGAAAGTGACTCTTATAGGTGCAAAGTGACTCTAATATGGTGAAAAGTGACTTTTGTACAAATATATAATGGAAGTGACTCTTTTATGGGTTCAAAGTGACTCTAATATGGTGAAAAATGACTTACATGGTTGATTAGAGCCAAATGTGAAACAAAATTGACTTGTATAAACTGGAACTAAGAGGTGATAAAAGAATGTCAAATTGGATGTATATGATGTTAACATGTTAATGGTACAAATATATGGTAGAAAGTGACTCTTATAGGGTGCAA
>NW_027419659.1:0-136082 GCF_009905375.1 Apium graveolens | reverse complement strand
ACTCACCCCAGAAATGAGCAGGCAATTAGACTGAAAATGAAGACCAGCAGTCTCCAAGAGATGTCGATGTTTTCATTCAACCACCCCATTTTGTTGCGGGGTGTAACTGCAACTAAGTTGATAAATGATTCCCTTAGCTTGGAGAAGTGTCTTGAAAGAACCTTGCATGATTCCTTAGCATTATCAAATCGTATAACCATTACCTTTCTAGAAAATTGTGTCTCAACATAAGAAAGAAATGAAGAAAATCTGAAGTAACATCAGATTTATATCGAATCAAATTATGCAAGTATAACGACTGTAATCATCAACAATTGTTACAATTGATTACAAGAATTATGATTCTTGATATGGTAGGTCCCCATAAATCCAAAGGTAACAATTCAAAAACAAAAGTTGTTTTGATGCTACTATGAGAAAAAGGATGTCGAGATTGTTTTGCCATAGGACACACCTGACAAACAGAGTCTACAACACTACTCTTGTTATCACAAAAGGAATGTAAGAGTTGAAGCTGAGAAAAGGGTAAATTCCCCTGCGTAGATGCCACAACTTAGAGTCTTTTAACACTGGGATTGGCAGTTGGAGTCTTGAATAGAATACCATTATTAGCATAATCTTGTTTACATGGAACAACATATAGCCCAACATTAAGTTCACCAAGAAGCACTGAAGGCTACTTCAGGAATGGTCCTTGAGATGGCATTAGTAGCATAAAATATGACATTATAATTCATTTGCTGACATAATAACTGAAAGCAATCTGTACTGAAATGCAGGTACATGTAGAACAACTGTTCCAATATGTTTGACTGATATTCTACAACCATCCGGAATTATGATAGAATCATCATCAGTGAGAATACTGTAACTATTGAAGTCGGATAAGTGAGGGCTGATATGATCAGTAGCCCCACTATCTAAAAACCATTCTTGAGTGAATGATGTTAACAGACACATCTTACCTGCAAGTAGAGCATGACTAGATGTTCTGTCATCAGAAAACTTCTGTTATTCAATAATTCGATGAGCAGATTGTACTGCTCATTAGAGATGGGAGAAACAAGTGAAGAGGATTGAGTAGTAGTAGTAACAACACTCTCATAATCAGTAGTGTTTGAAGCAATGATACATCATGATTATAATCGTAAAGAAGCAAAAAATCAATTAACATTTCAGCGATTAAGAGATCAGAAAAGCTACGATTCAGAGATCGAATAATCGGTTTAGAGATTTAACAAATAGTTTAGAGATTGAAGAAATAATCTAGAGATCAAACAAAAAGTTTAGAAATGGAAACTACGATTCAGAGATTGAAAACACCTGATTGAAGCGTTTAGAGATCGAGATAATGATTCAGAGATTGAACACACTTGATTAATGTAATCGAGAAGATCTGTGAAAGATTCAAATCCAGGAATTAAATCGAAACTCGCTCTGATACCATGTTAGATTTGCTGATCTTCTACATTATTCAGCAAGTATTCATGAAGAACATCAAGAAGCTGTCATTGCTTAATCAGGAAGTAAAAATGTACAAGTGCAAAACTAAATATATTACAAATGTTCCAGGCTATTCTAACTCACTATTGGACATGTACATATTACATAGTGACGTGCCTATATTACCGAGAATCATGGGTGTACCTATTTATAGTTTTGTGTATAATCAAGCAGCTAGAGCTGTATTTATATTGTATAATATATGATAGGTATTTACTTTGGGCTTTTGCCCCCAAATTATATCCATCTACTCTTCCTTTTTCCATGTAGGCTCACTATTTTAGGTGTTAATTGGTGTTTGTTTTTCATTCTATTAAGTTATTGCATGGTAAAATGAAACAATTTATTTCGATCTTTCTTTGTGGCATACAGATTATTTTCAGGGTACTCAAATTGTTTCAACTCAGGCTACTTATTGTAGCAACTATTGCAAGGTACGTTTTCTTAGACTTAAGTATAGAGATATTGATATGGATGGCCTGGGCTATCTCGTCATATGGTATAAGCTTTAGACTTCATATAGTGTAAAATACTTCCTCCGTCCTAATTTATCTATATTGTTTGACTTTTTGTGGTCAAATTGACTCAACTTTCACCGTAAATTAAATATCAATCTTTCATTATTTGAAAAATGAAAGAATACGTATTAAAGTAGATTACGTGCACTTTCGAAGGATATAATTTTTATAATTTTTTCCAATTGTATACTATATGAAATTTTTAGTCAAAATTAGGTCAATTTGACCGTCAAACATCATAGATAAATTGGGACGGAGGGAGTAAATTTTTCTTAGATACTCAGACCAAAATATTGATGATCGAGCGAGGAAAAATATGGTTTGAACACCAAAAGTGGAGAATAAGTGACCAATTGCTTGCCAGCTCTGAGCACCATGTCAAAGCTACAAAATATATGTGCGTTTAACATTTTATTCAGTACCATTACATGTATTTATCATGTGTAACTCTTTTATAATAATTTTTCATATATCACTGTAAGCCGTAAATTGAGATTTGTCTCTTATTTGGCAATCTATATATTGAAAATTGATTTTTAATTCGTTATACTTGATAATTTCAGATCATTCTAAAGATCTGGTCTATTTTGTGATAGGTCATACCTCTGCGGATCATTCCTATATTCCAATAGATGTGCCACTTCATAATATATTGGATTTTCAAATTTAACCACCTTAGATTGCACATTAGCAGCTCCAGCGCTAAAATAATGCAATTAAAGTATATTAGAATGATAATTTAAAAACCATGTGATAATTAACCAATGCTCATTAAACTTTAAGATATGTAGACAGTTGCAGACACTTAAATTTAACAATTTTTCTATAACTTTTCAGACGAACTGAATACGATGTCAAATGAGAATGTAAAACTATTCCAAGAAAAAACACATTAATTTTCTTGTCAACCACATAGTTTCCCACCTGATGCAGTAACTTTTCAGCTGAGTACTTAATACCAAGACTGAATGAAGATCAAGAGGAGTTTTCTTTCTACAAAAGATGAAAATATGTTATCACCGTTAGGGAAATTTAAATTATAAGTTTTTAAATACAGTGAAATTTGACAACTATTCTTAAATAGAGAGCTCACAGTTCTTGCTCCAATTCTGTGAGCACATTCCCTGTTCTCTCAAAAAAAAGTTCAGAGCTTCCTCGGCATAGAAATCCGTATTATTTCTCTGTCCAAAGTTTTCCAGTGCACTAAAGTTCTCATTTAGGTGACCCTGCAAAACCAGTGTCATCAAATTGCTATTTTCTAGCACCAACAAAGTTTTGTCAAAGGAATTGAGAATCATGTAATTAACTCTAAATATAATGAAATCATGATACACATATAGTTGCTAAATTGCAACTTAAAGATCATAGTAGAAAAAATTAGCTGCCTATACAAAATTTTATCAGTTCTTGTGAGTTACAGATCCTAAGTAACAGAACACATAGTGATACAAAAGGTAACGATCATAAAACCTCAGCAAACAGGCGTTGCCTAGTCTCAGCAATCTGTTGAACCATGCGATTCAAGTCCATCCTCTAAAGTAAATTTTATGATTGCGGATGCAGACTGCATAGATGATAAACTCAAAGAGAGATTTATATTGTTGCCCTGCTGTAAGCCTGCAGTAAATGTATAGATGCGAATTAATATCATCCGCTACTCGTGCATTCAATACCTTTTGCAACATAGTGTATAGTCAAACATTTTAGATATTATAACGGAACCATTAATGATATTACGATTACAAGTGAAACACGTAAGTGAATACTTAAGATCACCACATTCAATAAAATTCCATCTTAATTGCATTCCCAACGAATATGTAATAACAAACTGAAATTAAAAAAATATGCATGAACCACATCACTAACTAGTCTTAAAGCGCTAACCACAAAGGAGAGGAATAATAAATATTAAATTATCAATGATGCATATACTATCTGAACTGCTTGAGTTGCATTTATGCTGATGAAGTTCCAATCTGACACGTGTACCCATCCGTTTTGCCAAATTTTAACTCTGAAATACACTGTCCAGCATATGATACCCTTGGCAGAGCTGGGCATAGGTACCTTAAAGGATAAATGTTAAACTGAATAGGGGTATGCAAGATACATATTTATTCACAAATCTAATTCTTGTTACGATAAAAAAAGAGAACCTGTAATTTTAATGCAAAATTCAGGTACCGAATAGGCAATTACACATTTGCATTTAATTTTGTACCTGTATTCTAAACGATTTAATTAATACTCCAATGCGAAAATCCTTAATCTTCAAAACATTAGGTTATACAGTATTATACACATTAAAGGATTCACAAACTATTATTTATAGACAAAGATCTGCTTAACAACAAGCCATTTTTACCTGTATTCAATTTTAACACTGAATAATGTTAGGCTCGCTAAACACGCCTTAACTCCACATTAGTATGATATTGTCCGCTTTGGGCCGAGCCCGCACGGATTTGTTTTTGGGCACCTCCCAAAAGGCCTCATTCTAATTGAGTTAACTGGCTGCTTATATGCTAGGAAACTGCCCCTCCCACAAACGATGTGGGACAACTCCTAACAATCCCCCCTTCACACATTAGGCCCAACACCTGTCGATTCCGCCTCATTTAGTGTGAATATGCTCCCCCTGGACCCATACTGGAATCCTACTGGCTTTCTGGCTCTCCCTAGGCCTATACTTGAAGGTCCACCTACCTTTTCCTTCAGCCCATTCTGGGTAGCCCATCTGCCTCCTCCTAGGCCCATTCTGGAAGCCCAACTGAGATTGTTCTGGACCATTATAACCTGAAGCTCTGATATCACTTGTTAGGCTCGCTGAGCATGCCTTAACTCCACATTAGTATGATATTGTCCGCTTTGGGCCGAGCCCCACGGATTTGTTTTTGGGCACCTCCTAAAAGCCTCATTCTAATTGGAGTTAACTGACTGCTTATATGCTAGGAAACTGCCCCTCCCACAAATGATGTGGACACTCCTAACAAATAAGGGTAGAAAAACAATTAAAAGTAAGAAATGTCAATGGTAGGATGAGACTTCATTGAAGAACAAGCTTCCTCTAATGCACATAGGAAACTATTGAACATGAAGGATGTAAAGAATGGCATAAATTCAAGATAATATTTTTTATCTTTCAGTATACATTATAATTTAAACTATATAATGAGTGCTAATTTCATATCTTCCCTTTACTAGTAATAACGGTGAATATTATATTTTTTTGACTCTAAAACAATGATCGAGGAAATGGCTTCTACTTAAGCTTCAAGAAAATCAGATAGGTATCATAAATTAAAATTCAAATGAAAAAGGATATGGCTAGAGTAATAATTCATATTTGGAGCTTAAGAGGAGGGGAAGATGATCAAAAATAGGACAGGATTAAGGGAGGCCAAAGTAGCATACCTGAACAAGTTGAGAGTTTTGGCATCTGCAAATAATAACAGTCATATTTATATTTGTTCGAAATAAATGCAATAAATTATGAGCAATCCTAGAGATCCCAAAATACTCCCAAAAAAGTTTCCAAATGACACATGGCGAGTTTTAATTTGTGGGCGCATATTTATGCAAGAGTGCTCCATTATTTTTTAAAGGGAATCACCAATTATAACATGACACTTCTTCATTTGAGAACGTTTTTGGAAATATTTTTCAGACATCTAGAATTTCTCATAAAAATATTACATTACCGAGAAAACAAACAAGTAAATTGCATCATTAAATTTTGTTTGTGCACAACGCATTCGACATATGCCTTGCACTAAAACGCATTCAAAAAACACGATTTCCGCAACTTTGTTTCGCATATTATTGGTCAATGCCAACTCTTCCCGAATTCTCATATTCGCTGTCTTATCTCCAAATTTTGGTAAAAATGATTTGTTACATCAACAGTAATTCAATATCAACATAAATTACAGCTAGATATTTAATTATGAGGAACAAAGTTTTCTTTTTTGAATAATTAAACATATATCTAGTACAAAAGATTCTAATAATCTCGGGGCCAGAACAAGTTATTGTTAGTCATTTGTAACAATCAATCATAAAACTAGATACTCAATCTATATCTATCTATACTACTATATTAAAGCGGATTCACAACTAAATCATTGGTCGGTTACTATGTGTTCAACATGCTTACTTTGTATCACACAAAATTTGTAAAATCAGCTTATTAGAATTTAACATAAACATGCTTATAAAAATCCATACAAGTGATAACATAAATTTAATCCGAAATCATAATAATTCGTTAGTCCTTTAAATAGTTATATCTATATCCAATTTAGATTATATAATATCCAAATTAAGATAATATTAGCATGCACAATAAAAGCATATAAGATCATACATTATCAATATCATATTCAATATGACGTAAATATATATACTATAACATATATATAACACACACACATATATATAAAGAAATTATAAAAATATTAAAATTAAAGCCGTGTGAATTTTCATTGGTCATTAGCTAGTATTATTATTTCAAATACAAATACAAGACAAATATAAAATCCTTCACTAGTTAACAACTAAATAGAAAATAAGAAGTTACCATAGTTGAGCAGTCTCGCGAATGATGAGAGAGGTTAAACAAGTACAGATAACTTCAAATTCCGGCTAATGATTCGGTGGATGACCGGAAATTGTGACATGCATTCACCTGGTAATGGTCTTGTGAGGCCTGGGTGCTAGGTTAATCTTTTTTATATTGGGCTAAGCCCGACAAGAACATAGGTTAAATTGTTATTTTTCTTTGTAAACCATTTTTATAGGTTCAATAAAAAGGCCAATGCAGTGAGTCCAGTTCAATTTATTTTTTGCTACATTTTTTTATGAATGAAGATATTCTTTTTCTTTTGCTATTTAAAAATTATCTCTTACTTAAAATTTTCTAATGTCAAATTTTTAAATACTACTAAATTTGTTACAACTTTTGCACGTACATTACAATTATATATGTTTGCCCATATATCAATGGATAAAAGAGTTTAAAATTGTAATCATTTTTTTGATAAATTGATATTCATTTAAAAAACTAACATACACACACCACATCCAAAAACTATGGCTTCAACTACAGTATTATTGACCAAGGGTGATAAACTTTTAATCGATAAAATAATATGTTTAGTTATCATTTGTAATGTTATCAGTAAGCACACTAGAAAACATTCAAACACATTAAAAATCCTCAACTTTAAGTGCAGTTGGTCTAGACTTTGATCCTTTTCTCTTGCTTATTTGCTCCATCTCGAGTTCATGAGTCTTCAATATGCCATAGATGTAATAACCGGGAAAATTTATGTGAATATATATGTTAATAAATAAATATTATGTGTTTTATAAATTTAAAGTAATTATTGCCATGCTATGAGATGTTATAACTGTTATGTGTGTTTCTGTGCGGGCCAGAAAATTTTTCCGATTGATTAAAATATGTTTAAATTGCAATTATATGAATTTATCTGCAATCGTGACGCGTGGTTTATTAGCGTCTTTATTAAGGTACTCATTTTATTTCAAGATATACGTGTTTGAATGTATTTTACGTGTTTTCGGGATTTTCTGGTAATGTAGTGATCGTTTCCGTTTTTCAAAAATCAACGGATCGGGACCCCACCGGGGAAACCAAACCCCACGAAATCGATGTTTGTTTGTTTTATAAAATTATTCGTGTTTCAATACCAATTATTTTCTTATTTTTGAATTATTCGCAATTTTTAGGAAATTTTGACATTAATTTTATATTTTATCGTTTTTAAAATTATTCCCCGTAATTATTATTTTGGGGCTTTAATTATTATAATTAAATGTTAAAAACACCCTTAAATAATTTAGGGGATATAATTTGTTATAAGTATAAATAGCAGATTTATTGTATTTTATTTCAGGAATTATAAAAATAAAACAAAAATTCAGGAAATAGAAATGGGGGTTAGGGTTTGAGCTTGAACATAATCGATCGATTGAGCCGGCTGCAGTAATCGTTTGTTACCTAAACCGATACCAAATCAACGAGCATCTCAGGGCCGATCTTTTGGTACTAATATCTTGATCTATAGTTGCGTATTGATAAAAATCGAAACTTAATCTCTTCGTTCTTTAGTTTCTAAATTTCTAGATTACTGATTGATTGTTGGATGATTTTGACAATTCCAGTAGATTCATGGGCATGTTTATAGCCGATTCATGTATAAATTCAATTTGTTTGTTTACAGAAATGGCCGATTCGAGTTTATGGGTTGAGTGTTCTTGTTGTTGGTTTTTCAAATTGATTTTCTGATTATTATGATGTTCTTGATGCTTGTTGATAATTCGAAAAGATTAAGAATGATAGTGGCTTTGATTTGGTACCAAAATTTCTGTTTTTCGTTGAGTTTTTGGAATCGCCGGATTGTTCCTTCGAGCTCGTCGGCGTTCGGCTGAGACTCGACGGAATCGATGACTTCAACGTCGATTTAAGCAACTGTTGGTTCCGGTGATGGTTGTGAATTGTTTTGAATCGAAACCAGAGGAGAAAGCGAAGCTGGGACATGTGTTTTGGCCAGAAAATGATCGCCGGAATTTTCCGGGTTGCCGGAATCGACCGCCGGATTCTGGGTTCATAAGAACTCCGGCGGGTCGTTCTTGGTGACCCGTTTAGGTTTTGAATGCGACCCGCTCTTGATCTGTTATTTCCAGAAACCCAGACCGAAAACCTGTTTCTGATTTAATTTTTTTTATTTCAAAATTCATTTTCTTATTTTTGAAAATCATTTAAATTGTTTTCAAAAATCATTTAATAATTATTTTAAATACCAAAAGATTTATTTCTGAGTTATTTTAAATTTCTAAAATTATTTCCTTTAATTATTTTCAAAAATACATTTCGATTAAGTATTATAATTATTTAGTTGATTATTTATGAATTTAATTAATTGATTAAAAATCAATTAATTTTATTTATAAATAGTTAAATAAATGTAAATTATTTATAATTAATTCAAATAATTCCTAAAAATTATTTTTAAGGTTTTAAAAATTATATTTGGTATTCAAAAATCAATTAATATTATTATTAATTGATTTAAATCTATTTATTTCTTATTTTATTCATAATAATTAAACCGTTCGTCCGTTTAATACGAAACGAACGCATACAGACTCAGAAAAATATTGCGCTTCCAATAAAAATACCTTGAGACCTAATTTCTCTTGTATTGCAATGTCATTTGATTTGTGTATCAGTTTGAGTCGGTATTTGATCGCTAAATGCTAATATTGACCTGATTTTCATTCTGAAAGCACTGAAACGTATCTTTAAATTATCTGAATTATGTATTACATGAAATATGTGATTACGTGTAATACAAATGCCATGATTATGTTTTACATGATAGGTATGCTATCTGTTTACAGTTTAAAATGCCATGCTTAGTTATAAATGATCGGGTAGATGTCAAGACGTATAGTTACGTCGATTGAGTTTAGTTCTGTCAATTAAAATAGTCCTTTTTATTTATAGAATCGAGTAGCAAGGAGTGCAGTCAAGTGTTAGACGGAGATAATAACCAGCAGTTATAAGCAGAGTTATAGTAAGAGATTATCGAGCATACTAGGCAAGTACCCCTAACTTCACTTATTGTTCAAGTGACGTTTAGTTTGAATCATATTATGCAAATATTATATCTTCATTTATCATTCAATTGATATTGTCTCTGAATCATATTCTTTCAATTTCCAAACTATTCTAAGTTCAGAATAGTTAAACGTTTTATATATTTCGCTATAAATCACTCTATACAGCGGAACTTTGAATTGGGATTAGCGAATAACTAATTGTTCTGGTTATTTCGCCATCGATTGTTGAGATAACTCTGGACCATGAGAAATGGAGAGTTATATGGTTAAGGATGTCCTTTGATTCGACTCCTTTGATCAAAATGTTTTATGGATTGGATGAATGCGTAAGTGACCGGGACGGACGGTCCAGCAGAGGGCTATTTCTATGTGTTATATGAAATATTATGACACCATTTTTGCCACAGGCAGGTATATTGCCTTTTTATTTGAGTACTCGTATTCTGGGGACATGTTTCTATGAATCATGACATTGTGCTATCACATGGGCTGATCAGCATGTGATAGTACTGACTCACCCCAGAAATGAGCAGGCAATTTAGACTGAAAATGAAGAACACAAGCAGTCTCCAAGAGATGTCGATGTTTTCATTCAACCACCCCATTTTGTTGCGGGGTGTAACTGCAACTAAGTTGATAAATGATTCCCTTAGCTTGGAGAAGTGTCTTGAAAGAACCTTCTATGAATTCCTTAGCATTATCAAATCGTATAACCATTACCTTTCTAGAAAATTGTGTCTCAACATAAGAAAGAAATGAAGAAAATACTGAAGTAACATCAGATTTATATCGAATCAAATTTATGCAAGTATAACGACTGTAATCATCAACAATTGTTACAAATTGATTACAAGAATTATGATTCTTGATATGGTATGGTCCCCATAAATCCAAAGGTAACAATTCAAAAACAAAAGTTGTTTTGATGCTACTATGAGAAAAAGGATGTCGAGATTGTTTTGCCATAGGACACACCTGACAAACAGAGTCTACAACACTACTCTTGTTATCACAAAAGGAATGTAAGAGTTGAAGCTGAGAAAAGGGTAAATTCCCCGTGCGTAGATGCCACAACTTAGAGTCTTTAGTAACACTGGGATTGGCAGTTGGAGTCTTGAATAGAATACCATTATTAGCATAATCTTGTTTACATGGAACAACATATAGCCCAACATTAAGTTCACCAAGAAGCACTGAAGGCTACTTCAGGAATGGTCCTTGAGATGGCATTTAGTAGCATAAAATATGACATTATAATTCATTTGCTGACATAATAACTGAAAGCAATCTGTACTGAAATGCAGGTACATGTAGAACAACTGTTCCAATATGTTTGACTGATATTCTACAACCATCCGGAATTATGATAGAATCATCATCAGTGAGAATACTGTAACTATTGAAGTCGGATAAGTGAGGGCTGATATGATCAGTAGCCCCACTATCTAAAAACCATTCTTGAGTGAATGATGTTAACAGACACATCTTACCTGCAAGTAGAGCATGACTAGATGTTCTGTCATCAGAAAACTTCTGTTTATTCAATAATTCGATGAGCAGATTGTACTGCTCATTAGAGATGGGAGAAACAAGTGAAGAGGATTGAGTAGTAGTAGTAACAACACTCTCATAATCAGTAGTGTTTGAAGCAATGATACATCATGATTATAATCGTAAAGAAGCAAAAAATCAATTAACAATTTCAGCGATTAAGAGATCAGAAAAGCTACGATTCAGAGATCGAATAATCGGTTTAGAGATTTAACAAATAGTTTAGAGATTGAAGAAATAATCTAGAGATCAAACAAAAAGTTTAGAAATGGAAACTACGATTCAGAGATTGAAAACACCTGATTGAAGCGTTTAGAGATCGAGATAATGATTCAGAGATTGAACACACTTGATTAATGTAATCGAGAAGATCTGTGAAAGATTCAAATCCAGGAATTAAATCGAAACTCGCTCTGATACCATGTTAGATTTGCTGATCTTCTACATTATTCAGCAAGTATTCATGAAGAACATCAAGAAGCTGTCATTGCTTAATCAGGAAGTAAAAATGTACAAGTGCAAAACTAAATATATTACAAATGTTCCAGGCTATTCTAACTCACTATTGGACATGTACATATTACATAGTGACGTGCCTATATTACCGAGAATCATGGGTGTACCTATTTATAGTTTTGTGTATAATCAAGCAGCTAGAGCTGTGTATTTATATTGTATAATATATGATAGGTATTTACTTTGGGCTTTTGCCCCCAAATTATATCCATCTACTCTTCCTTTTTCCATGTAGGCTCACTATTTTAGGTGTTAATTGGTGTTTGTTTTTCATTCTATTAAGTTATTGCATGGTAAAATGAAACAATTTATTTCGATCTTTCTTTGTGGCATACAGATTATTTTCAGGGTACTCAAATTGTTTCAACTCAGGCTACTTATTGTAGCAACTATTGCAAGGTACGTTTTCTTAGACTTAAGTATAGAGATATTGATATGGATGGCCTGGGCTATCTCGTCATATGGTATAAGCTTTAGACTTCATATAGTGTAAAATACTTCCTCCGTCCTAATTTATCTATATTGTTTGACTTTTTGTGGTCAAATTGACTCAACTTTCACCGTAAATTAAATATCAATCTTTCATTATTTTGAAAAATGAAAGAATACGTATTAAAGTAGATTACGTGCACTTTCGAAGGATATAATTTTTATAATTTTTTCCAATTGTATACTATATGAAATTTTTAGTCAAAATTAGGTCAATTTGACCGCAAAAAGTCAAACATCATAGATAAATTGGGACGGAGGGAGTAAATTTTATCTTAGATACTCAGACCAAAATATTGATGATCGAGCGAGGAAAAATATGGTTTTGAACACCAAAAGTGGAGAATAAGTGACCAATTGCTTGACCAGCTCTGAGCACCATGTCAAAGCTACAAAATATATGTGCGTTTAACATTTTATTCAGTACCATTACATGTATTTATCATGTGTAACTCTTTTATAATAATTTTTCATATATACATCTGTAAGCCGTAAATATTGAGATTTGTCTCTTATTTGGCAATCTATATATTGAAAATTGATTTTTAATTCGTTATACTTGATAATTTCAGATCATTCTAAAGATCTGGTCTATTTTGTGATAGGTCATACCTCTGCGGATCATTCCTATATTCCAATAGATGTGCCACTTCATAATATATTGGATTTTCAAATTTAACCACCTTAGATTGCACATTAGCAGCTCCAGCGCTAAAATAATGCAATTAAAGTATATTAGAATGATAATTTAAAAACCATGTGATAATTAACCAATGCTCATTAAACTTTAAGATATGTAGACAGTTGCAGACACTTAAATTTAACAATTTTTCTATAACTTTTCAGACGAACTGAATACGATGTCAAATGAGAATGTAAAACTATTCCAAGAAAAAAACACATTAATTTTCTTGTCAACCACATAGTTTCCCACCTGATGCAGTAACTTTTCAGCTGAGTACTTAATACCAAGACTGAATGAAGATCAAGAGGAGTTTTCTTTCTACAAAAGATGAAAATATGTTATCACCGTTAGGGAAATTTAAATTATAAGTTTTTAAATACAGTGAAATTTGACAACTATTCTTAAATATAGAGAGCTCACAGTTCTTGCTCCAATTCTGTGAGCACATTCCCTGTTCTCTCAAAAAAAAGTTCAGAGCTTCCTCGGCATAGAAATCCGTATTATTTCTCTGTCCAAAGTTTTCCAGTGCACTAAAGTTCTCATTTAGGTGACCCTGCAAAACCAGTGTCATCAAATTGCTATTTTCTAGCACCAACAAAGTTTTGTCAAAGGAATTGAGAATCATGTAATTAACTCTAAATATAATGAAATCATGATACACATATAGTTTCTAAATTGCAACTTAAAGATCATAGTAGATAAAAATTAGCTGCCTATACAAAATTTTATCAGTTCTTGTGAGTTACAGATCCTAAGTAACAGAACACATAGTGATACAAAAGGTAACGATCATAAAACCTCAGCAAACAGGCGTTGCCTAGTCTCAGCAATCTGTTGAACCATGCGATTCAAGTCCATCCTCTAAAGTAAATTTTATGATTGCGGATGCAGACTGCATAGATGATAAACTCAAAGAGAGATTTATATTGTTGCCCTGCTGTAAGCCTGCAGTAAATGTATATGATGCGAATTAATATCATCCGCTACTCGTGCATTCAATACCTTTTGCAACATAGTGTATAGTCAAACATTTTAGATATTATTAACGGAACCATTAATGATATTACGATTACAAGTGAAACACGTAAGTGAATACTTAAGATCACCACATTCAATAAAATTCCATCTTAATTGCATTCCCAACGAATATGTAATAACAAACTGAAATTAAAAAAAATATGCATGAACCACATCACTAACTAGTCTTAAAGCGCTAACCACAAAGGAGAGGAATAATAAATATTAAATTATCAATGATGCATATACTATCTGAACTGCTTGAGTTGCATTTATGCTGATGAAGTTCCAATCTGACACGTGTACCCATCCGTTTTGCCAAATTTTAACTCTGAAATACACTGTCCAGCATATGATACCCTTGGCAGAGCTGGGCATAGGTACCTTAAAGGATAAATGTTAAACTGAATAGGGGTATGCAAGATACATATTTATTCACAAATCTAATTCTTGTTACGATAAAAAGAAGAGAACCTGTAATTTTAATGCAAAATTCAGGTACCGAATAGGCAATTACACATTTGCATTTAATTTTGTACCTGTATTCTAAACGATTTAATTAATACTCCAATGCGAAAATCCTTAATCTTCAAAACATTAGGTTATACAGTATTATACACATTAAAGGATTCACAAACTATTATTTATAGACAAAGATCTGCTTAACAACAAGCCATTTTTACCTGTATTCAATTTTAACACTGAATAATGTTAGGCTCGCTAAACACGCCTTAACTCCACATTAGTATGATATTGTCCGCTTTGGGCCGAGCCCGCACGGATTTGTTTTTGGGCACCTCCCAAAAGGCCTCATTCTAATTGGAGTTAACTGGCTGCTTATATGCTAGGAAACTGCCCCTCCCACAAACGATGTGGGACAACTCCTAACAATCCCCCCCTTCACACATTAGGCCCAACACCTGTCGATTCCGCCTCATTTAGTGTGAATATGCTCCCCCTGGACCCATACTGGAATCCTACTGGCTTTCTGGCTCTCCCTAGGCCTATACTTGAAGGTCCACCTACCTTTTCCTTCAGCCCATTCTGGGTAGCCCATCTGCCTCCTCCTAGGCCCATTCTGGAAGCCCAACTGAGATTGTTCTGGACCATTATAACCTGAAGCTCTGATATCACTTGTTAGGCTCGCTGAGCATGCCTTAACTCCACATTAGTATGATATTGTCCGCTTTGGGCCGAGCCCGCACGGATTTGTTTTTGGGCACCTCCCAAAAGGCCTCATTCTAATTGGAGTTAACTGACTGCTTATATGCTAGGAAACTGCCCCTCCCACAAATGATGTGGACAACTCCTAACAAATAAGGGTAGAAAAACAATTAAAAGTAAGAAATGTCAATGGTAGGATGAGACTTCATTGAAGAACAAGCTTCCTCTAATGCACATAGGAAACTATTGAACATGAAGGATGTAAAGAAGTGGCATAAATTCAAGATAATATTTTTTATCTTTCAGTATACATTATAATTTAAACTATATAATGAGTGCTAATTTCATATCTTCCCTTTACTAGTAATAACGGTGAATATTATTATTTTTTGACTCTAAAACAATGATCGAGGAAATGGCTTCTACTTAAGCTTCAAGAAAATCAGATAGGTATCATAAAATTAAAATTCAAATGAAAAAGGATATGGCTAGAGTAATAATTCATATTTGGAGCTTAAGAGGAGGGGAAGATGATAAAAAATAGGACAGGATTAAGGGAGGCCAAAGTAGCATACCTGAACAAGTTGAGAGTTTTGGCATCTGCAAATAATAAAACAGTCATATTTATATTTGTTCGAAATAAATGCAATAAATTATGAGCAATCCTAGAGATCCCAAAATACTCCCAAAAAAGTTCCCAAATGACACATGGCGAGTTTTAATTTGTGGGCGCATATTTATGCAAGAGTGCTCCATTATTTTTTAAAGGGAATCACCAATTATAACATGACACTTCTTCATTTGAGAACGTTTTTGGAAATATTTTTCAGACATCTAGAATTTCTCATAAAAATATTACATTACCGAGAAAACAAACAAGTAAATTGCATCATTAAATTTTGTTTGTGCACAACGCATTCGACATATGCCTTGCACTAAAACGCATTCAAAAAACACGATTTCCGCAACTTTGTTTTGCATATTATTGGTCAATGCCAACTCTTCCCGAATTCTCATATTCGCTGTCTTATCTCCAAATTTTGGTAAAAATGATTTGTTACATCAACAGTAATTCAATATCAACATAAATTACAGCTAGATATTTTAATTATGAGGAACAAAGTTTTCTTTTTTGAATAATTAGACATATATCTAGTACAAAAGATTCTAATAAATCTCGGGGCCAGAACAAAGTTAATTGTTAGTCATTTTGTAACAATCAATCATAAAACTAGATACTCAAATCTATATCTATCTATACTACTATATTAAAGCGGAATTCACAATAAATCATTGGTCGGTACTATGTGTTCAACATGCTTACTTTGTATCAACAAAATTTGTAAAATCAGCTTATTAGAATTTAACATAAACATGCTTATAAAAATCCAATACAAAGTGATAACATAAATTTATAATCCGAAATCATAATAATTCGTTAGTCCTTTAAATAGTTATATCTATATCCAATTTAGATATATTAATATCCAAATTAAGATAATATTATCATGCACAATAAAAGCATATAAGAATCATAACATTATCAATATCATATTCAAATGACGTAAATGTATATATATATACATATATATAACACACACACATATATATAAAGAAAATTATAAAAAATATTAAAATTAAAGCCGTGAATTTCATTGGTCATTAGCTAGTATATATTTCAATAAAATCAAGACAAATATAAAATCCTTCACTAGTTAACAACTAAATAGAAAAATAAGAAGTTACCATAGTTGAGCAGTCTCGGGAATGATGATGAAGAGGTTTAACAAGTACAGATAACTTCAAATTCCGGCTAATGATTCCGGTGGATGACCGGAAATTGTGACATGCATTCACCTGGTAATGGTCTTGTGAGGCCTGGGTGCTAGGTTAATCTTTTTTATATTGGGCTAAGCCCGACAAGAACATAGGTTAAATTGTTATTTTTCTTTGTAAACCATTTTTATAGGTTCAATAAAAAAGGCCAATGCAGTGAGTCCAGTTCAATTTATTTTTTGCTACATTTTTTTATGAATGAAGATATTCTTTTTCTTTTGCTATTTTAAAAATTATCTCTTACTTAAAATTTTCTAATGTCAAATTTTTAAATACTACTAAATTTTGTTACAACTTTTGCACGTACATTACAATTATATATGTTTGCCCATATATCAATGGATAAAAGAGTTTAAAATTGTAATCATTTTTTTGATAAATTGATATTCATTTAAAAAACTAACATACACACACCACATCCAAAAACTATGGCTTCAACTACAGTATTATTGACCAAGGGTGATAAACTTTTAATCGATAAAATAATATGTTTAGTTTATCATTTGTAATGTTATCAGTAAGCACACTAGAAAACATTCAAACACATTAAAAATCCTCAACTTTAAGTGCAGTTGGTCTAGACTTTGATCCTTTTCTCTTGCTTATTTGCTCCATCTCGAGTTCATGAGTCTTCAATATGCCATAGATGTAATAACCGGGAAAATTATGTGAATATTATATGTTAAATAAATAAATATTATGTGTTTTATAAATTTAAAGTAATTATTGCCATGCTATGAGATGTTATAACTGTTATGTGTGTTTCTGTGCGGGCCAGAAAATTTTCCGATTGATTAAAATATGTTTAAATTGCAATTATATGAATTTATCTGCAATCGTGACGCGTGTTTATTAGCGTCTTTATTAAGGTACTCATTTTATTTCAAGATATACGTGTTTGAATGTATTTTACGTGTTTTCGGGATTTTCTGGTAATGTAGTGATCGTTTCCGTTTTTCAAAAATCAACGGATCGGGACCCCACCGGGAAACCAAACCCCACGAAATCGATGTTTTTGTTTTTATAAAATTATTCGTGTTTCAAATACCCATTATTTTCTTATTTTTGAATTATTCGCAATTTTTAGGAAATTTTGACATTAATTTTATATTTTATCGTTTTTAAAATTATTCCCCGTAATTATTATTTTGGGGCTTTAATTATTATAATTAAATGTTAAAAACACCCTTAAATAATTTAGGGGATATAATTTGTTATAAGTATAAATAGCAGATTTATTGTATTTTATTTCAGGAATTATTAAAAATAAAACAAAAATTCAGGAAATAGAAATGGGGGTTAGGGTTTGAGCTTGAACATAATCGATCGATTGAGCCGGCTGCAGTAATCGTTTGTTACCTAAACCGATACCAAATCAACGAGCATCTCAGGGCCGATCTTTTGGTACTAATATCTTGATCTATAGTTGCGTATTGATAAAAATCGAAACTTAATCTCTTCGTTCTTTAGTTTCTAAATTTCTAGATTACTGATTGATTGTTGGATGATTTTGACAATTCCAGTAGATTCATGGGCATGTTTATAGCCGATTCATGTATAAATTCAATTTGTTTGTTTACAGAAATGGCCGATTCGAGTTTATGGGTTGAGTGTTCTTGTTGTTGGTTTTTCAAATTGATTTTCTGATTATTATGATGTTCTTGATGCTTGTTGATAATTCGAAAAGATTAAGAATGATAGTGGCTTTGATTTGGTACCAAAATTTCTGTTTTTCGTTGAGTTTTTGGAATCGCCGGATTGTTCCTTCGAGCTCGTCGGCGTTCGGCTGAGACTCGACGGAATCGATGACTTCAACGTCGATTTAAGCAACTGTTGGTTCCGGTGATGGTTGTGAATTGTTTTGAATCGAAACCAGAGGAGAAAGCGAAGCTGGGACATGTGTTTTGGCCAGAAAATGATCGCCGGAATTTTCCGGGTTGCCGGAATCGACCGCCGGATTCTGGGTTCATAAGAACTCCGGCGGGTCGTTCTTGGTGACCCGTTTAGGTTTTGAATGCGACCCGCTCTTGATCTGTTATTTCCAGAAACCCAGACCGAAAACCTGTTTCTGATTTAATTTTTTTTATTTCAAAATTCATTTTCTTATTTTTGAAAATCATTTAAATTGTTTTCAAAAATCATTTAATAATTATTTTAAATACCAAAAGATTTATTTCTGAGTTATTTTAAATTTCTAAAATTATTTCCTTTAATTATTTTCAAAAATACATTTCGATTTAAGTATTTATAATTTATTTTAGTTGATTATTTATGAATTTAATTAATTGATTAAAAATCAATTAATTTTATTTATAAATAGTTAAATAAATGTAAATTATTTATAATTAATTCAAATAATTCCTAAAAATTATTTTTAAGGTTTTAAAAATTATATTTGGTATTCAAAAATCAATTAATATTATTATTAATTGATTTAAATCTATTTATTTCTTATTTTATTCATAATAATTAAACCGTTCGTCCGTTTAATACGAAACGAACGCATACAGACTCAGAAAAATATTGCGCTTCCAATAAAAATACCTTTGAGACCTAATTTCTCTTGTATTGCAATGTCATTTGATTTGTGTATCAGTTTGAGTCGGTATTTGATCGCTAAATGCTAATATTGACCTGATTTTCATTCTGAAAGCACTGAAACGTATCTTTAAATTATCTGAATTATGTATTACATGAAATATGTGATTACGTGTAATACAAATGCCATGATTATGTTTTACATGATAGGTATGCTATCTGTTTATAGTTTAAAATGCCATGCTTAGTTATAAATGATCGGGTAGATGTCAAGACGTATAGTTACGTCGATTGAGTTTAGTTCTGTCAATTAAAATAGTCCTTTTTATTTATAGAATCGAGTAGCAAGGAGTGCAGTCAAGTGTTAGACGGAGATAATAACCAGCAGTTATAAGCAGAGTTATAGTAAGAGATTATCGAGCATACTAGGCAAGTACCCCTAACTTCACTTATTGTTCAAGTGACGTTTAGTTTGAATCATATTATGCAAATATTATATCTTCATTTATCATTCAATTGATATTGTCTCTGAATCATATTCTTTCAATTTCCAAACTATTCTAAGTTCAGAATAGTTAAACGTTTTATATATTTCGCTATAAATCACTCTATACAGCGGAACTTTGAATTGGGATTAGCGAATAACTAATTGTTCTGGTTATTTCGCCATCGATTGTTGAGATAACTCTGGACCATGAGAAATGGAGAGTTATATGGTTAAGGATGTCCTTTGATTCGACTCCTTTGATCAAAATGTTTTATGGATTGGATGAATGCGTAAGTGACCGGGATGGACGGTCCAGCAGAGGGCTATTTCTATGTGTTATATGAAATATTATGACACCATTTTTGCCACAGGCAGGTATATTGCCTTTTTATTTGAGTACTCGTATTCTGGGGACATGTTTCTATGAATCATGACCTTGTGCTATCACATGGGCTGATCAGCATGTGATAGTACGTCCGTCAGAGTTAGATTCCAATCGAAAAAAAATTATTGTTTATTGTTGATGGCTTGTGAAGCTTTTATTATTGATCAAATATTACTGATTTTTATCCTGTTGTTCAGTTATTATCAGAATGTGGTTTATCATTTCAAGCACATTTTATATTGCTTGCTGAGCATTTCTTTCGCTCATACTTGTTTATCAATCTAATCTTTCAGCTAAGCCAGAGCAGGCTTGAGATCCAGGTTTGATCAGAAGTCGAGTGCTTATAAATAGTGATGTGTATTCCAGGTAGACTGTTTTGGGATGCTTGGATAGTCTAGAGGTTTGTAATAAAATTTGAATAATCTGTAAAACTAATTAGACTTATGGTTTGTAATAACACTTGGTTTGTATTAGTGCCTGTTCCATACCATAACCTGTGATCGATCCAGTGCAGGTAAAGGGGTCATATTTATTATATTATTCCCCTGTGATTATTTTATTTTGGTTTATTGGCTAGTGACCCCCAAATCTAGACCCCGGGTTCGGAGGGCGTCACAATAGATCTCATCTAGATATATTTCTTCAAGTTCATAATTATCCTTATTGATGTGACCTTAAACTCCTGCTTTTCAGGGAGTGCAAGTAGAAACTTCAAGTTTGAGTCCTCTAAGTCATATTCCTTGTTGACAAGAGATAAGTCATTCAACAGCTTTTAAAATCTATCATAGGTCTCAGTTAAGGACTCATTGTCAATTGAGTCAAAGTGCTCATATTCGTGAGTAAGTATTGTTCTCTTATTTTTCTTGATAGCAGAAGTACCTTGACACTTTACTTCTAAAGCATCCCAAATTTCCTTTACTGTTTTACATCCAATAACCCTATTGGACATAACACTATCAAGAGTGGTATGCAAGATATGTCTTGCTTTTGCATCTTTCATGATTGATGATAGATCTTCTGCAGTATAGTCTTTCTTTGGTTTATCAATCATTTTTTCTTCTTGACCCGCAATTGCTACGGCCAACTTCATTGGTCTATGCGGACCATCATAAATCGTGCTTAGATATTCCTTCCAAACACATGGCCATCTTAACCTTCCAAATTGGATATTCATGTATCTTTAGGATTGGAATATGATAGCCTTATACCTACTCATATTATTATTAATCTGTGGTATGGCTGGGGGTGGTCGATTCTGTTGTGGTTCTTTGTCTGCCAATTGTTAGGTCCGTAATACAACTGTAGAGGGGGGGTGAATATAGTTTATGCAAACAATTCGATAAAGCTTAACATAATCAATAGTTTTTATATTAATCAGATACAAACTGTAACAAAAGTACCCTCTCAAAAAGATGACTTATATAAAAGATATAACAATTTTGTTACACCTATAGTGTAAACATAATATGTGTTTATATAGTGCACAGTTACACAATCAATAAGGAATCATATTATATTATAATAAGGAATCCTAATACATATCTATGTATGATTACTTCTGTAAGTAAAGTTCTTCACCGTCTTAAATTCTGCAATCCCTTTCCTTCTTTGATATCTACTGATGTGACTGAGTACTGATCATCAAATGCTGATCATCAAATACTGATAGACAGATACTTATGACGTCACCTTTAGTAAATCCTGATATCAAATACTGATAATAAACTCTGATAGTTTATATACTGATATCATCAATTTCTTCTAACATATTAATTTACAAAAAATTAATAAATTTTATTCAAACTTTGGTCAATTTGACTAGTCAAAAGTCAAATGTGACAAATAAAAAGAAAGAAATATTTTTAAAAAAAACCCTTAAAATTACCAATTTCTCCATTTTATAAAGTGCAAAATATTTTTTTTTATTACTTAAAGTTAGGTATGCAAATTATAAAATAATACAATGTATTATAAGGCTGTCAAATTTATTATTTATGGGGTAAATTACTTATTATTATCTTTTTTAGATAAATTGTGTAATATTTGTCTATATGTTCCATAGATAATCGATTTTTTTTTTAAAAGATTGCACTTTTAAAAGTAGTCTCAATTACTCATTTTTAATATTACTCTTAAGTTCTACCACTAATTTTAGATACTACACATATAATAATATATATTTATATATATATTTCTTTTTTATCGATCTTCGTCTATTTGACGAACTTTTGAAAACTGAATTTTGTTTGTTACTTCTTTATTTTATATACTTTTTACTATACTCATTTTTCATACCTATTTATGTTTACATCGATTCTTCATCAATGCATATTTTTTTGAATAAAGGATTTTGTTTTTTCCAAGTTGTCTTTTTTATTTTTGTTTTATTTCCACAAGCGTGATTTATTTTTAATTTTTATCGACTCTTGTGATTTTGACTTATATGGTAATCTATATATAGTGATGATTTGTAAATTAAAGATCATTTTGTGAGTTTTGCGTGGCTGTAAAATTGCCAAATTTTGAATACTAGAACTCAAGATAAAATCAAAATAAAATTAAAATGAAAACCTATAAATACTTTTTTTTGTTTAACTATCTCAAAGGACCGTTAGATCTTGAAATAAAGAGATGATAAGTGTAGGCTCTAAATTAAAGAAATATTTTTATTTTCATGATTTAAATAAAAAAGAAGTAGATTTTCTATATATAAACAAATACTTAATGCAAATTTCGTAACTTTGTTTTCACTTCAGTTTCTGAATAATTTTAGCTATATAACAATTTTTAAACCATACCTTAATTAAATATTATTTTGTGAGGTTCATGTATGTTATAAATTCGTCAAAATCTTATTTATCTAACAAATGATATAGTCAAAATAAAAATTAAAAGAAACATGACTAATCAAAGTATGAGAGGAAATACATGTAATTTTCTGTGTATGCTATTTTGTAAATCATCACTTAATATATATATATATATATAGGGAGTTACTCAAATGAGAACCCCCACTATTATGAGATATGAGATCCAATCTTATCCACACATTTTATATATATTGATTAAATCTTATCCATACATTTATATTTTAAGTTCTATTTTTTACTTTTAATCTCTATCATCTAACCACCTCCTTCCTTACCACCTCACCTCCTTCCCTACCAGCCTCTGCCACCGACCACCGGTTGCCATCATTGCCGGAAAAAATCGGTTGCCACCGTTGTCGGTAAAACACCAGACCTCTTTCTCTCTCGCCCCTCTTCCTCCGCACCACCCCTCATCCTGCCTCTATAATCTCCTTCAACTCCAATGCCATCCTTTACCACTACGCCACCTGAAACTTCGAAGACACATCTACGCCATCCTCAACATATCTAATCATCCTTAAAATCAGCCTCGAATTGCAAATGTCTCGTAATCCAAGATTCAGATTAGGTGCTTCAGTTAAATTATCGACTACGTTCCGTATGAAGAGATTGACGTGCAGGGATCCATTAGGTGATAGAGACGCCACTAAAGCTCTGTTCGAGTTTCAAAATGGAGGCGATTTGGTGATTTTCAATTCAGATATGAGGATTTTGGTGAACCAGTTTAATATCCGGTAATTTTCTAGTCGAAAGCAATGATTAGTCAAAGACAGAGATATATGATTGTGGTTTGATGATCATGATAGTTTGATTTACAGGACTATGTGTTTGATTTTATTAATTTTTCTTCGACGATGGTGATTTTTTTGATTTTGGTGGTCGGTGCATGGCCAGACAGAGTTGTAGTATGGTGGTTCTGGTGATGATTTTTGTTGGAGTTGGTGATCGTGACCGAATCTAATGGGAAGAAAGTGGATGAACATGGTGATTTCTAGTTTCCGGCAGTGATTTATCAATTTCTGGTGGTGATTTTTTTTTCAGGTGGTGATTTTTGATTTGACTGTGGTGATTTTATGTTTGACGGTTGTGATTTTCTGGTGGTCGCCGGAGGTGATGGTGGTCGAAAATGGTTGTCACTGAAGGTGGTGGTGGTTGATGGTTGGTTGAATTAGATAGAAGATGAATTATAAATATTAAATATTAAATAAACGGTGAGTGATGAATATGTTGTATTTGAATGAGTGCATAGGATTAGATCTCATATCTCATAATAATAGGGTTCTCATTGGAGTAAGACCCTATATATATATATATATTATTTTAGGAGATTCGTGTGTGCTGTAAAATCTGATTTTTTGAAATTCACGTTAAAACAAAAATAAAATCAAATAAATTCAATTGAAAAATTGCTAAGAAAATTAATTATTTTCTTTGTTCCAACGCCAATTTGATTATTTATTTCCTCAACTCTTTCAAAGGACCATCAAAGTTTCTAAAATAATATATGACAATTGTTCGATCTAAAACGGAATTCTAGATTTTCATGATTTAAACAAAAAATAAGTGGGTATTCTAAATAATAACTAAATGCTTAATGCAAAATTTGTAATGTCTTTTCTCTTTAATTTTGGGATACTATTTGTTAGTTAATAATATTTAAACCATCACTAAATTAAAGAGAATTTTGTGAGTTTCGAGTGGGTTGTAAATTTGTCAAAATATGATATTTAGAACTCAAGATAGAGATGAAATAAAATCCAACGTAACTAGATAAATTTTTATACTACTATATTTAAATTAGAATCATTAACTAATTATGGTTATTAACTAATTATGATTAATATCATTGGATGAGAATGGTAAATAAGGAAATTTAAGATAATTCTTACTGGTCTAAAATTTCTAAGTTCTTTTTTATTGGTCAAAATTTTCTGATTGGTTAACTGCATACTTAGTTAGACTCGGATTTTATAAGAGACGAAAGCTATGTATGGAAATAGTAAATTTGTAATCGAACTGGTCTATTTTTTAGATGTGACATTCCATTGATTAAGATTTAATAGAAAATATGTGATTGGTTAACTCAATAATATTGTTAACTCATGTATTATAAAGAAGGATGATTTTAGAAAATAAACTAAAATTTAATTAAAACATGATCAGATTAATTAAATTATTTATCAAAGTTAGGATCATTGAATAGATCCCTTATTATAAAATTTCTCTAGCTTTTAATGCTAAAATTTACAAAATTTTCTAAAAAAGAGTTAAAAATTAATATTGTACCGGGAATACGTTATTGATATTTATCGAAATGTATTCAAAAATCACTTAAAACTATAATTTTATATAATTTTGCAATGAAACAATATTACTGCACATGTATGATAATAAAAACATAATCAAAACAATATTTTATTCATCAAAATTAAGATCGTTGAATAAATTCTTCACGGTGAAATTTCCCTTGCTTTTACCGCTAAAATATTCAAACTTTTATAAAAAAATAATTTAAATTTATTTTTTGACGAACAAGCGAAAATTTTATTAAAACATTAAAATACAGCCGGAACAAAGCTCTGAAATGTCAAATACAATCTGATTGTGAAATAAAAACCAACATAAACAAATGATTATTTTGTTTTCAAATCGCTTAACATCTACAATACGTAAATTCTTTGATCTAAAAAGTGTTACAATGATATCTGGAGCAATCCAACCTACATTAGTCGTGAAACTAATAGCATTTACAATCGACCTTCACATAAGCATCATCTGTAGCCCAATGTTTAGAATTAATAATAATTTTTTTATTGTGAAGGGTAAACTCTTGCAATATCTACCACCGTCTTAGATTTGATGCGAGATTTACAGATTTCCCAAAATATCATAGAAATTCTTCTCAAAAAAAATACCGAACGAGGACACACAAAAACATCAAAACAAGATATTAACATCTCAAAATGATATGCACATAACAACCTTGATAACAAGGTACTTAACAAGATTTCATTTAAAAAAAATCTTGATTTTATTAAAAAAATTGATAAAAAGATGGCGTGAAAGAATGAAGGGTGAGATGGAGGAAGGAGCGAAAAATAAAGAAATAGTGGATATGAACCCTAGATTTGAGAGTCGACTTTAATTTTGAAAGAGAGAGTTTTAAACTTGCTTATTCATGACTCTATTTACATTTATTAGAGTCTAGGGAACGTTATTCATATTTATGAAAACCTATTCAAAAACTTACAATTACAATTTTATATAACATTATGCATTATTTCATATAACATTATGCACTTATGTATGATAATGAATTGTAAAATCTACAAGGAAATTCAAAATATTTATAGATAAATTTCCAAAAAAAATATTTTAAAAAAACTCGTGTAACCGACCATGAGGGGGATAATGGTAGCCCCCAATCTTTTTATCAGTTACAAAAAAAACATGAGTTGGCTAACTTACTAAATGAAGCTTGTCAATACATTCTACATAGTATCCTCCAATATATTAGTAATTTTGATTCTAGTCCTTACTAATTTTGGACAATAATAACCATTTAAGATGTGATTAAAGCAGGCTTTCAAGATGTGTGGAAGGCTTGCATTGGAGAATTATTGATGATAGTAGTGTATTGGAGATGTGTAAGTCTAAACCACCATTAGAGATGATCATTCACTAATACTATTTTACGTAAATTCTTCATGTAAATGAACACTTTTGCAAACAAAAACAACAATATCTTGCATATATTATTTGGAAGTAGGAAAAAATAAATATAATTTGAATGAACAAATTCCAAAACATATTTCATTCATGTCCAACACTTATCTAATTTTTAGCTGAACCAACACATATGATAAAATTGGTATCGAAAATGCTAAGGGTCACAAATTGATTACCAAAATATACAAGCCATACAAGAGATAGGTAAGAGGGAGATTGGCTATGATTATTTCAAATTCACATTTTATTTAAAAGTTCCAAATTCAGAATACAAAACCTGGATTTACTATTACAAATTACTTAACAGAGGTTTGAAGAACAGAAGCTCCCTTGAGATAGAGGAAAATCAAGAGGAACCTTATTAATTGTAAGAGGCTAAGAGCCATAGGTTAATTGACAGTTCATCGCTAAATGCAGTAGTTGGGACTATACATGCAGCTTTTTCAGCAAATTTGACCCGATCTTCTGGTGGGGGAAGACTGTTGCCAAGCCTGTGAAACATCAAAATTGGTATGTTTTAGGATGACAAATAGATGGACAATAGATAAGGCTATAATACAAAAAATACTAACCAAGATCATATGTTTTTAGCAGCAATTTTAGCTTAGGCGGATATTGTTCTCATATTAGAAAATGGTGGAAATGTCATGTTATTATTATTTTAATAATAATTATTATTTTATGAACTACATATAAATATATTAATTTTATTAGATATTTATTTTATTGGGTTAAATTATGTGATCAACTAAAGAATCTAATTAGATTTTAATATTTTGTAAGAAACTCAATTAAAAGAAGGCAAGACTATAGTGGAGACACCAGAGATATTGCATGTTTGGCTCAGACAAATTTACAACCTAGCTTATTTAGGTTAAAAGTTTATTTCACTTATCTAGTGCTGGCTTCTTGTACGGGGGAGGTTTTTTTTTGACGAACAATAAAATTTTATTGAACATAAAACATAAGAACACAGTCGGGACAAATCCCAAACTGACAACTACAACATGATTGTGAAACAAAAACCGAGCTAAACAAATAGCCGTTTTGTTTTCAGATTGCTTAACAGATAGAATATAAATATTCTTGATAATAAAAATGATTACAAAAGTTTCCCGAGCAATCCAGTCGACACCACTATCACTGAAAATAGTGGAATCACAATTGACCTGCGCACATAAAAAACCGGTGATAGACCAGTGTTCATATCCATCAGTTACACCAACTGAGGTTGGGGTACAGATGCCCCGTATATTGAACAATCCTTTGTTGTGAGAGGCGAGCTCTCGCGATAAGTACCCCAATTCCATATTTGAAGCGGATCTCCCAATACACCGTATAAATCATTCTTAATGCAACATGACAACGAATCAACAACCCAAAAAGATGGGTACGATCACACTCAAAAGGATTTAGATCTCGATTTTATTGAAAACTATTATAACGGAAATTAAAGATTTAGAAATGGAGGAAACGAGATGAGAGGATGGATGGGACCGATGTGAATTTGATGGAAGGAGAGGATGGTGAAGGATGAAAGATAGTTATGAATGACGGCCCACTCTCAGGGTTTTGTCTATGGGAGAGGTTTCTTCGTACTAATATTAATTTTGTGTTCCCCAATCTAAGAAAAAGAAAATTATTTTTTTTTCTTTCTCTCCCTATCATCTCAAAAGTGGGAATAATGTTTTTAAAACGAAAATCTATAATTATAAGTAATGGATTATTGAAACTTTTTTCATGTTTTTCCGATTATTCACTTTCTTTTCTATTTATTATTCTGATATACTTAAAGAGAGAATGTGTCTCTAAAATTATAAGACATCAAAATGTAATTTTTCACGGTGCCAAACAAATCGACAACAAATTTATTATATATAGGCTTATTATATGAAAGATAATACCCAAGATATATGCTTTGGCATCTACTTTAGCTGCAATGTTGATAAATATTATTTGAGCACACGTTAAGAATTGTACCCACATTTATTAGGTAGATATTGATAGATATTTTTCTAGTCCATGACTTTTATAATTTATATATCTTTTACCATTTATTATAACATTGACATTCCCATAAATTAGTCGTGAATTTGATCCTTTTATATTGGTATAGTTGTATTTAACCTTATTTTCTTGTAATTAATCTTATTTATCAAATATATTCGGAAAAATCAACCATAATAATAATTTAATATGATTTGTTAATAATCAATATTACAAATATAACACTTGTTTATGATCATGAAAATAATAAACACTCTTGTTTCTAAGATCAAAACATGGCATATCTGGTCCTCTATACAGATATGCTCATCACCAGTGGCTCACTTGTCTAAATCGGATCAGTACTTTGGCTCGACTTCATAGATTTGGTCTTTCTAGTACTCACCAGTGCTTTTTCTGTATCCTCGGTAGAGAGACTATTAGTCACTTGTTTCTTCACTGTACGTACAGTAACTGGATCTTGATGCAAATATTTAGGGTTTTTGACATCCCGGTTTCTTATCATTCTTGGGTTGAATTCCTGGTTAGCTTAACTGAGCTGGAGGATAAGCAGAAAGGAACCATTGCTCTCTGCTATGCACAGGTTTATTGTTATCACATTTGGAGGGAAAGGAATGCGAGGGTGCATGATAAGGGTATTTTTGGCCCATCAAAGCTCCTCCAAGGGATTGTCCTTGATGTCAAAGCTAGACTTAGTGCTTCTGGTTGGTATAGTTCTTTTATCTGTAATAGGACTGATTTAGACAATTTTGTTCGCTTATAATTGCTGCTGTTAGGTTGTATTTATTACTTTCTATCTCTAATCTCTCCCACAGATTTGTTATAGATAGTCTTTTCTATGGCCTGTCATAGATCATATGGTGAATCCCTTGTATATTTTTCTCTTTTTTCTCTATAAAATCGCAATTTAGCAACAAAAAAAAACACTCTCGTCAAGAGAGAAATGAAATTTAAAATATAAAAATTATTGAATAAAAATGAAACTACAAAAAGAAAAAAAAAGGAAAATCAATTCTTTCGTCCTTTAATTTTATATTGTTTTTGGTTAAGATCTCTGAACTACAAAATAATATTTTACGATCCTTATACTTTTAAATATTTCTGATATATGTCCATCCATTAGATTTTCAACGTTAGTCGTTGCTGATGTGTCAAATTAAAAAAGAAAATAAAAATTAGGTGGATTCTCAGTTATTAATACGTGTGATATTAGTCTCACATGATTTGTACATGATTGTTTTCTTACAGTTACTTGCATAATACATAAAGACTTATATATATATATATATTGCACTTGAATTGAGGATTAGGGTTCATACATATTATTACATAACAATTGAGAAAAGTAATTTGAGATGAAATCGGATGTTGGTAGCACAAGAAACTCGAGGGCATCTTCAACATCAGAAATCTGTAAATGTGGTTATGAATGTCCGATGTGGACATCTCAAAAACCATACAGTAAAGGAAGAAAGTTTTTTGGGTGTCCATTTTACAAGGTGAAAGAGAAATATTTTGGCTACTTTAAATGGCACGATGATGATTAATGGTCGAATAATGAAGAACTAACATGTAAGATAGTTGTGTTGGAGGCAAGAATTGGTGAGCTCCAAGCATTGAAGAAGATGGAGTCTACAGAAATGGAACTAAAGCTGAAGTTAAAAGATACAAAAATTAGCCACTTGACGTGGTTCAGATTTGGATTTTCAGTTGTTTTTCTTGCATTTGTAATGAAGTTGTGTTTGTAAAAGAACCTATGAATGTGAGTTGGTTTTTAATGAGTTAACTTGTAACATATTATCAAATGAATTGAAAACTCGGTGTATGTTTAACACTACCATTTGACACTTACAGTGAAACTGAAATACCAAGATCTTTACTCCACAACCATCATAAATAAATATCCAGAAGTACTCATAACTGAGCAGTCAACTACTATCATAAATTGTCATCCAACCATTGTCATAAATTAGCATCCAAAAGAAGTAATAACCATTTAGCATACAAGAATTTAAACTCTAAAATCCAGGACTTTTATCACTTCTGATTTTCAGATTTCTTCAAGGTTGGCTTGAGCTGTGCTTCATCACTTCTGATTTTGATGATCTTGAGTCCCCTCCAACAGGCTGTGAAGATACTTTTATTATTTCCTTAGTTGTTGAGAAGTAAAAGAAACCATCTTGGTCAGACTTAAAAACACCAACACCTTGTTGGGGCAATGGAGGAGCTGGTGGTAATACTTGAAAATTCGTCGCCTTTGGAGGCCTTCCTCTCTTTTTCTTTGATTGTTGGGATTCATTTGTGCCTTCCGCTTTTGGCTTCCTTTTTTTGACTTGTCACCTTCTTCTTTTTCTGCAAATTCAATAAGCAACAAAAATTATTAGTGAATGAAAGAAAAAAAAGACAGGTACAAACAAGATAAATTACCTCTGCAGCTTGTGCCCTTGCTGCCTCAGCTTGAGCCTTCTTTGTCTCGGCTGCTTCCCTCTGTCTTTTTTTTACTTCTTCCTCGCATGTTTTGCAACTGGCTTTGTTGTGACCAAACATAAGGCACCTACTACAAGTCATTATGACCCCTTTCTTTCCTAACTTTATTCATGCACCTGGTTCACTTGTTCCCTCTACACTTAGCCTGGACCCTTTGCAAATCATTCTTAGAAAACCAAATATCTCTCTTTTGCTCTACAACATAGTCAATCACAGCATGCTTCAAGACTGATACACTAGTAAACAATAATCCAGGCTTAAATTCAATATACTTCATTGGGGTTCCAGGATTAAATGCAACATATGATGGTCATTTTTCTCTCCGCACAGACTTAGATGATTCTTCATCATAATCACTAGAGTCTGATGACTCTTTAGAAGGAATTCTAAAGCTATCACTATCATGGTCACTCTCCCATTTAGTGTCTTTTCTCAAGTCTACTTTTTTTCTTTTTGTTGAATCTTTCTTATCTTTTTTATTGAGCAAAGTACTTAATGGAACATGCAAATCATCATCTAAGCTCTCATTTTCATCTTTATTTGGATTTTTTTAGCCTTAGTTACTTGTTTTTTCTTCTCTATAATTTCAAGAAACTCCTCGTCTTTATCACTTTCATTTCCACTATACTCTTCATCACTCTCATCCTCCTCGCTCTCATACCATTCACTCTCACTGTTATCACTATGACTATCATCAATTTCCTTCTCATTACCATCAATTTCAGGATCATTAGTATCAATCTCACAAGCTTGATCAACATATATAATAGCAATACCAAATTTCAAAGCATATGCATTCATCTCTCCTATAATATCATCCTTCCACAATATAGTGCAACTATCAAGTGAAGAACCTTCCTTGTTCCAATAAATTTTATAATCCTTATAGCCAAGATCAGTACTTACAAATTTATGACATACATCAAGAGTGATTCCATCTAAATCTTGATCGTAAATGTATTCAACTTTACCTCCTTTATAATATCTTACTCCATCATTTGTAGTAAACTTCCCGCTGTGATGAATCCGTATGTTCACATGGTATAACCCCATCTGCATGATAATAAAATAATTAGGGTTTATCACTAGTATGTGATGAATGATTCGGTGAAGCCCTAAATATATATATATATATATATATATACCTTGATGATGGTCAAATAAGCTTTCGATCCAACCAATTTGCTGATGAATTACCTATCCCCAATTCTCCATTAACCCTAATTAAATCCCCAAAGTATCTTTTCACATTTTTTGGCTATTTGTATTTTAAATTGGATGTTATAAAACGGGGAAAGTATGTCTCACTTGATATCTCCGTGGCTAATTTTGCCACGACATGTCCTACTAGTTTCCAAGTCATTTTATTTCCATTTTTTTCAATTTTTTTGTATTTGAGGGACCTTAACCAAAAATATCATAAAGTTAAAGGACGAAAGAATTGATTTTCCTAAAAAAAATTATGTGATGAAAAGCTATTCAAAATACTCGCAATTGAATCATGACTTCTTTACTATTTTGCAAGCTTAATATTTTAACTATTTGGCGAACTTAATACGTTAATATTCACAATCTACAATTTATAGTATCCTGCCATATATTATCACAATTGACACAATAATGCAACTGAAAGAGTTTTAACATAAATTGACATAATTTTGCAAACACCTGGATATATATAACAATATCATGTATATATAATTTGGTGGTAGGCAAAATATAATTTGAATGAACAAAATTTGATAATAGTAAAATGAATACAGGGGCATGTTAATAGTAATGCTAAATAAGTGTATAGATGTCTTATGTGTTATCATTCTTTCTGTTTATAACCATCAGGCATAAAATAAAATAAAAATTGCTTTAGCATTATCAGAAAATGGCGGGAATGTAATAAAATAAAAATTGCTTTAGCAGTATCAGAAAATGGCGGGAATGTCCTTCCGCCTATATCACAGTGTTTATGTGTTACTTGACAGCCGAAGCTTTGGAGTTCAGATGTTTAAAAGGGAAACACAGATAATAAGCTTTCACTTCTTTCTGATAGATGTAGTTCAGGAGATGCCTCTAGTAATTGAATGTCACACTAACTAATGACACGACCAGAACCCTGAACCCTGGGTTGTCGTCAATTACAGAAGGTGGATCCAAAACTTTCATCTGCAATATATCAGAAAATTTGGAAATTAGTATCCTAAAACATATATGTAATAAGACTGGGAATGGGATGAAGGCTTACCCTAAAATACAGATCTATTCTGTTCTTGAACCATTCACGCTCAAACATCATTTCTCTTAAAGCTTCCAGAAGACTAGTTACATCAGCAAATGAGTTAGTCGACTGTTCATTAAGATATATTATCCACTTCTGAATTCTTTAAAAAAGTATGGAATTTTTTAAGGATATGGAACATGCCACAAAAGAAATTAGATAAAGTGATCAAACCCCCTAATAATTAGTACTACGCATCAACTATGAGGCACTTATAACTCTTTTGTTTACTGCATGAGACACTTATTAATCATAAAAGTATAACATCTCACACAAGCATGTTATACTTGCCATTTTTGGTCTAGTTTGTGATAGGTCATATCTCTGCCGATCATTCCTATATCCCATGTGATGTCCCAATTCATTTATTATCGGATTTTGAAATTCCATCACCTTAGATTGCACTTTAGCAGCACCAAGCTACAAAATTGCAATTAGAGTATATTAACAAAAACTTTACAATGACTGAAACACTTGAAAATCTTAAAAACATGTGATAATTAACCAATGCCCATTAAATTTTAAGATTTGTGCATAATTTCAGACATTTAATTTTAACACCTTTAACTGTTCAGAAGAACTGACTATGATGTCAAATGAGAATTTAAAACTATTGCAGGAAAAAATCATATTAATTTTATTGTCAACCACCTAGTCTCCCACCTGATGCAGTGCTGTTTGAGCTGAGAATTTAATAGCAAGACCGGATGAACATCAATAGGAGTTTTCTTTCTGCGAAAGATAAAAATATGTTATCACTGTCAGAGAAATTTAAATTATAACTTTTAAATATAGTGAAATTTGACAACTATTCTCATATATAGAAAACTCACAGTTCTTGCTCCATTTCTGTGAGCACGTTCCATGTTCTCTCAAAAATAAGTTCAGAGTTTCCCCGGTATAGAACTCCAAATTATTTCTCTGTCCAAAGTTTTCCAGCGCACTAAAATTCTCATTTAGGTGACCCTGCAAAACGGGTGTCATCAGATTACTATTATCTAGCACTAACAAAGTATTGTCATAGGAATTGAGAATAATGTAATTAACTCTAAATATAATAAATCATGATACACATAGTTGCTAAATTGCAACTTAAAGATCATAGTAGATAAAAACCAGTTGCCTAACAAAATTGTATCAGTTCATGGGAGTTACAGATTGCAAGTACCATAACATATAGTGATACTAAAGGTAACGATCATAAAACCTCAGCAAACAGGCGTTGCCTAGTCTCAGCAATTTGTTCAATCCTGTGACTTAAGTCTATCCTCTGAAGTAAATTTTGTGATTCCGGATGCAGACTGCAGAGGTGATGAACTCAAAGAGAGATTTATATAGTTGCAGTGCGGTAAGCCTGCAGTAAATGTATATGATGTGAATTAATATCATCCGCTACTTGTGCATTCAATACCTTTTGCAACATAGTATATAGTCAAACATTTCAGATCTCGTTAACCAACCAGAAATGACATTACGATTACAAGTGAAACACGTAAGTGAATACTTAAAATCACCACATTTAATAAAACTGCAACTCAGTTTCTGTCGTACTATTATATGTATAGAAATGTAAAATGGATTAACAATGGCAGCTGCTAGTGCTTAGACTTGGACAAGATACATGATATTTTTGGCAATATATATTTTCAAATGTACTCTATTATCTATTTATGTTTTAAATATATATTTTCCCAGGATTGTGGGTTGGGCTCCAAGCATTGTGTACTGTTGTAGAACTACTTTCAATATGGAACTTGACAAGAATAGAAGTTCAGCTATGTAACATGTTATCTCCAGAGGCGCCTTCACTTTCACTTGCTTCTTATAATTGGGCCCTTGTAAGCTCTTTGGAACCTTTTATTAATGCATGCAATATTACATAGTAACCACTAGCTTGGTCATCCATTCTTTTCCCACAACATTTTGTTAGAACTGGGAGACAATGATGAATATACTAATCAATATCAAGGGTTTGAACAGGTGTTCGTTGCAATGCTGGTGGACAATTTCTTATACCCCTTTTCCGCGCTGCGTTCTCATTTTTCTCAGTCTATCAATTGGTCTGGTATTCGGTACCACTTGAAGAATGGGAAAATACACAACGCATGTTATTCTGTTCTTGTCAACTTTCTCTTTATTGGTTATTGGTATGGAAGGTTCCTGTTTAAAATCAGGAAATTTTTACTTAATCTATGGTTCTGATTCACTTACTCAAAAGATGACCACTTCTTCTGCATTAATATGTTATTTGCAAATAATTCGGAAACAATTTACACTTGTTGATGAAATATATACCAAATGAGTTGATTAAAACATGTCAACGAACAAAAAAACAGAACATAGCATACATGATCAAGTTCAAATATATTGAAAAACATGTCCACAAAAACATAACATGCAGACCAACATGTCCACAAACACCAAAACATAAACACCAAGTTCAAGTCATCCTTCCTGATTACAGGAGTTGTATTTATTTGAATGAAAAACAGACTCCAAAACACAATAACTGATGACACGACTAGTTCAACACTGCTTTCAGCTGCAGAGCGGACTGTTGGAATAATCTTAAATTTAGTTATTAATTATTTGTTTATTTAATTATTAGATATTTAGCAATGATTAATTATTAGAGAAAAATATTATTTTAGAATTGTTTAGTAGTGGGGTAGTGGAGTTATGGAGTAAATTATGGACATGTAATTTACCCATTAATTAGTAGTGGTTAATTTTAGTAATAGTTAGTTTTAATATGTTTGTAAAGCCTATATAATGGCTAGTTTACCTTGAGTTTTAGGAGAAGAAAAGAAAACAAGAAATATAGCAGTATAAGTTCTCTGCAAAAAAAATGTAGGTGTCTTTTTCTCTAAGTTTTTTTTCCAACATGGTATCAGAGCTATATGTTCTAGGGCTTGTGAGACTCTTATAAAAATACATACATTTATATATATATATATATATTAAGTATTTATCTGAGATTTCAAATGGCATTAAAAATTTCTCCATATATATTTAGTGAAATATCAAGATGAAATGGTACGTGGAAAAAGAAAAGAGAAGCAAGAATAAAAATGAAGGAGGAACATGAGCGGTGGAAATAATGAGAAAGATATCATGACACAAGAGGCCATGAAAGAAATTTTATTTTAGAGTTGTGGAGAGAAAGTGCTCCAAAGTGTTTTTGGAGAGAAAGTGCTCCAAAGTGTTTTTGATGAGACAGTGCATCAAAATTGATGGTGGTGAGAAGTGCATCACAGGCGAAGAGAAAGTGCTTCGTAAATTTAAGATTATGGGGGTGAATGTTGGAATAATCTTAAATTTAGTTATTAATTATTTGTTTATTTAATTATTAGATATTTAGCAATGATTAATTATTAGAGAAAAATATTATTTTAGAATTGTTTAGTAGTGGGGTAGTGGAGTTATGGAGTAAATTATGGACATGTAATTTACCCATTAATTAGTAGTGGTTAATTTTAGTAATAGTTAGTTTTAATATGTTTGTAAAGCCTATATAATGGCTAGTTTACCTTGAGTTTTAGGAGAAGAAAAGAAAACAAGAAATATAGCAGTATAAGTTCTCTGCAAAAAAAATGTAGGTGTCTTTTTCTCTAAGTTTTTTTTCCAACACGGACTACTCCTCGTCGGTATTTCCTTCCTCCTCGAACCCGGGGTTGTCCTCAATTACTGAAGGTGGATCCCAAACTTTCATCTGTAATATATCAGAAAATTTGGAATTATTATGCCAAAACATGCATGTAATAAGACTGGGAATGGGATGAAGGCTTACCCTAAAATACAGCTCTATTCTGTTCTTGAACCTTTCCCGCTCAAGCATCACTTCTCTTAAAGCTTCCTGAAGACTGCTTACATCCACGAATGAGTTAGTCGAGAGGTTATTAAGGTATACTATTCACTTCTGAATTCTAGGAAAAAGGATGAACCTCTTTAAGAATACGTAACATGCCACAAAAGAAATTAGATAAAGTGGTCAAACCCCCTAAAAATTAGTACTACGTATCAATGAGGCACTTATGACTCTTTTGTTTACTGCAATAGACACTTATTAATCATAGAAGTATAACATCTGATACATGTATGTTATACTTGGCATTTCTGGTCTAGTTTGTGATAGGTCATACCTCTGCGGATCATTCCTATATTCCAAGAGATGTGCCACTTCATAATATATCGGATTTTCAAATTTAACCACCTTAGATTGCACATTCGCAGCTCCAGCTCTAAAAATATGCAATTAAAGTATATTAGCATAATAATGTAAAAACCAAGTGATAATTAACCAATGCTCATTAAACTTTAAGATATGTACACAATTGCAGACACTTAAATTTAACATTTTTTCTTTAACTTTTCAGAAGAATTGAATACGATGTCAGATGAGAATTTAAAACTATTCCAGCAAAAAATCATATTAATTTTCTTGTCAACCACATAGTTTCCCACCTGATGCAGTGACTTTTGAGCTGAGAACTTAATACCAAGACTGAATGAAGATCAAGAGGAGTTTTCTTTCTGCGAAAGATCAAAATATGTTATCACGTCAGAGAAATTTAAATTATAAGTTTTTAAATACAGTGAAATTTGACAACTATTCTTAAATATAGAGAGCTCACAGTTCTTGCTCCATTTCTGTGAGAACATTCCCTGTTCTCTCAAAAAATAAGTTCAGAGCTTCCTCGGCATAGAACTCCATATTATTTCTCTGTCCAAAGTTTTCCAGTGCACTAAAGTTCTCATTTAGGTGACCCTGCAAAACCAGTGTTATTAAATTGCTATTTTCTAGCACCAACAAAGTTTTGTCAAAGGAAGTGAGAATCATGTAATTAACTCTAAATATAATGAAATCATGATACACATATAGTTGCTAAATTGCAACTTAAAGATCATAGTAGATAAAAATCAGCTGCCTATACAAAATTGTATCAGTTCGTGTGAGTTAAAGATCCTAAGTAACAGAACACATAGTGATACAAAAGGTAACAATCATAAAACCTCAGCAAACAGGCGTTGCCTAGTCTCAGCAATCTGTTCAACCATGCGATTCAAGTCCATCCTCTAAAGTAAATTTTGTGATTCCGGATGCAGACTGCAGAGGTGATAAACTCAAAGAGAGATTTATATAGTTTCACTGCTGTAAGCCTGCAGTAAATGTATATGATGCGAATTAATATCATCCGCTACTCGTGCATTCAGTACCTTTTGCAACATAGTGTATAGTCAAACATTTCAGATCTTATTAACCGAACCATTAATGATATTACGATTACAAGTAAAACACATAAGTGAATACTTAAGATCACCACATTCAATAAAATTCCATCTTAATTGCATTCCAACGAATATCTAATAACAGACTGAAATTAAAAAAAAAATATGCATGAACCACATCACTAACTAGTCTTAAAGCGCTAACTACAAAGGAGGGAAATAATAAATATTAAATTATCAATGATGCATATACTATCCTAACTGCTTGAGTTGCATTTATGCTGATGAAGTTCCAATCTGACACGTGTACCCATCCATTTTGCCAAATTTTAACTCTGAAATACACTGTCCAGCATCTGATACCCTTGTCAGAGCTGGGCATAGGTACCTTAAAGGGTAAATGTTAAACTGAATAGGGGTATGCAAGATACATATTTATTCACAAATCTAATTCTTGCTACGATAAAAAGAAGATAACCTGTAATTTTAATGCAAAATGCAGGTACCGAATAGGCAATTATGCATTTGCATTTAATTTTGTACCTGTATTCTAACGATTTAATTAATACTCTAATGCAGAAATCCTTAATCTTCAAAAGATTAGGTTATACAGTATTATATACACTAAAGGATTCACAAACTATTGTTTATAGACAAAGATCTGCTTAACAATAAGCCATTTTTACCTGTATTCAATTTTAACACTGAATAAGGGTAGCAAAACAATTCAAAATCAGAAATGTCAATGGTAGGATGAGACTTCATTGAAGAACAAGCTTCCTCTAATGCACATAGGAAACTACTGAACATGAAGGATGTAAAGAAGTGGCATAAATTCAAGATAATATTTTTTGTATTTCAGTATACATTATAATTTAAACTATATAATGAGTGCTAATTTCATATCTTCCCTTTACTAGTAATAACGGTGAATATTATTGTTTTTTTTACTCTAAAACAATGATTGAGGAAATGGCTTCTATTTAAGCTTCAAGAAAATCAGATAGGTACCATAAAATTAAAATTCAAATGAAAAAGGATACAACGAGAGTAATAATTCATATTTGGAGCTTAAGAGGAGGGGAAGATGATCAAAAATAGGACAGGATTGAGGGAGGCCAAAGTAACATACCTGAACAAGTTGAGAGTTTTGGCATCTGCAAATAATAAAACAATCATTTTTATATTTGTTAAAATAAATGCAATAAATTATGAGCAATCCCGGAGATCCCAAAAATCTCCCAAAAAAATTCTCAAATGACACAGGGGAGTTTTAATTTGTGGGCCCATATTTATGCACGAGTGCTCCATTATTTTTTAAAGGGAATCACCAGTTATAACATGACACTTCTGCATCTGAGAACGTTTTTGGAAATATTTTTCGGACATCTAGAATTTCTCACAAAAATATTACATTACCTGGAAAACAAGCAAGTAAATTGCGTCATAAAATTGTGTTTGAGCATAACACATTCGACACATACCTTGCACTAAAACGCATTCAAAAAACATGTTTTCCGCAACTTTGTTTCGCATATTATTGGTCAATGTCAACTCTTCCCGAATTCTCGTATTCTTCGTCTTATCTCCAAATTTTGCTAAAAACGATTCGTTACATCAACATTAATTCAATATTAACATAAATTACAGCTAGATATTTTAATTATGAGAAACACAGTTTTCTTTTTTGAATAATTAGACATATATCTAGTACAAAAGATTCTAATAAATCTTGGGGTGAGAACAAAGTTAATTGTTAGTCATTTTGTACGAAACAAACAATCATAAAACTAGATACTCAAATCTATATCTATCTATACTACTATATTAAAGCGGAATTCATAAAAAATCATTGGGCAGTACTATGTGTTCAACATGCTTACTTTCTATCAACAGAATTTGTAAAATCGGCTTATTGGAATTTAAGACAAACATGCTTATCAAAACCCAATACATCAACAAAATTTGAAAAATCTGGCTTATTAAAATTTAAGAAAACATGCTTATAAAAATCCAATACAAAGTGATAACATAAATTTATAATCCGAAATCATAATAATTCGTTAGTCTTTTAAATAGTTATATCTATATCCAATTTAGATATATTAATATCGAAATTAAGATAATATTATCATGCACAATAAAAGCATATAAGAATCATGTGATAGAATACGAGCCAATCGAGATTTTGAGGCGTGTGGGAAAGGTTGCTTACGAGTTAGCGTTACCACCTCACATGCAGCATATTCACAATGTTTTCCACATGTCAATGTTGAAGCGTTATTTTCCTAATTCGAATCATGTGATAGAATACGAGCCAATCGAGATTCAACCAGATTTCTCTTTTGTAGAGCAACCAGTGCAGATTTTAGATAAGAAAGAAAAAGTGCTTAGGAATAAGTCTGTATCTTTAGTGCGAGTCTTGTGGAGGAATCCCAAGGTTGAAGAGTCGACTTGGAGTTGGAAAGCGAAATGCGATTCAAGTATCCTCACTTGTTTTCCTAGGCTGATTCTGAGGACATAATCCTGTTAAAGGGGGAAGGATGTAATAACCGGGAAAATTATATGAATATTATATGTTAAATAAATATTATGTATTTTATAAATTTAAAGTAATTATTGCCATGCTATGAGATATTATAACTGTTATGTGTGTTTCTGTGCGGGCCAGAAAATTTTTCGATTGATTAAAATATGTTTAAATTGCAATATATGAATTTATCTGCAATCGGGACGTGTGTTTATTAGCGTCTTTATTAAGGTACTCGTTTTATTTCAAGATATACGCGTTTGAATGTATTTTACGTGTTTTCGGGATTTTCTGGTAATTTAGGGATCGTTTCCGTTTTTCAAAAATCAACGGACCGGGACCCCACCGGGACGTCAAACCCTACAAAATCGATGTTTTTGTTTTTATAAAATTATTCGTGTTTCAAATACCCATTATTTTCTTATTTTTTAATTATTCGCAATTTTTAGGAAATTTTGACATTAATTTTATATTTTATTGTTTTTAAAATTATTCCCCGTAATTATTATTTTGGGGCTTTAATTATTATAATTAAATGATAAAAACACCCTTAAATAATTTAGGGGATATAATTTGTTATAAGTATAAATAGCAGATTTATTGTATTTTATTTCAGAAATTATTAAAAATAAAACAAAAATTCAGGAAATAGAAATGGGGGTTAGGGTTTGAGCTTGAACATAATTGATCGATTGTGCCGGCTGCAGTAATCGTTTGTTACCTAAACCGATACCAAATCAACGAGCATCTCAGGGCCGATCTTTTGGTACTAATATCTTGATCTATAGTTGCGTATTGATAAAAATCGAAACTTAATCTCTTCGTTCTTTAGTTTCTAAATTTTTAGATTACTGATTGATTGTTGGATGATTTTAACAATTCCAGTAGATTCATGGGCATGTTTATAGCCGATTCATGTATAAATTCAATTTGTTTGTTTACAGAAATGGCCGATTCGAGTTTATGGGTTGAGTGTTCTTGTTGTTGGTTTTTCAAATTGATTTTCTAATTATTATGATGTTCTTGATGCTTGTTGATAATTCGAATAGATTAAGAATGATAGTGGCTTTGATTTGGTACCAAAATTTCTGTTTTTCGTTGAGTTTTTGGAATCGCCGGATTGTTCCTTCGAGCTCGTCGGCGTTCGGCTGAGACTCGACGGAATCGATGACTTCAACGTCGATTTAAGCAACTGTTGGTTCCGGTGATGGTTGTGAATTGTTTTGAATCGAAACCAGAGGAGAAAGCGAAGCTGGGACATGTGTTTTGGCCAGAAAATGATCGCCGGAATTTTCCGGGTTGCCGGAATCGACCGCCGGATTCTGGGTTCATAAGAACTCCGGCGGGTCGTTCTTGGTGACCCGTTTAGGTTTTGAATGCGACCCGCTCTTGATCTGTTATTTCCAGAAACCCAGACCGAAAACCTGTTTCTGATTTAATTTTTTTTTATTTCAAAATTCATTTTCTTATTTTTGAAAATCATTTAAATTGTTTTCAAAAATCATTTAATAATTATTTTAAATACCAAAAGATTTATTTCTGAGTTATTTTAAATTTCTAAAATTATTTCCTTTAATTATTTTCAAAAATACATTTCGATTTAAGTATTTATAATTTATTTTAGTTGATTATTTATGAATTTAATTAATTGATGAAAAATCAATTAATCAATTAATTTTATTTATAAATAGTTAAATAAATGTAAATTATTTATAATTAATTCAAATAATTCCTAAAAATTATTTTTAAGGTTTTAAAAATTATATTTGGTATTCAAAAATCAATTAATATTATTATTAATTGATTTAAATCTATTTATTTCTTATTTTATTCATAATAATTAAACCGTTCGTCCGTTTAATACCTCTGAGACCTAATTTCTCTTGTATTGCAATGTCATTTGATTTGTGTATCAGTTTGAGTCGGTATTTGATCGCTAAATGCTAATATTGACCTGATTTTCATTCTGAAAGCACTGAAACGTATCTTTAAATTATCTGAATTATGTATTACATGAAATATGTGATTACGTGTAATACAAATGCCATGATTATGTTTTACATGATAGGTATGCTATCTGTTTACAGTTTAAAATGCCATGCTTAGTTATAAATGATCGGGTAGATGTCAAGACGTATAGTTACGTCGATTGAGTTTAGTTCTGTCAATTAAAATAGTCCTTTTTATTTATAGAATCGAGTAGCAAGGAGTGCAGTCAAGTGTTAGACGGAGATAATAACCAGCAGTTATAAGCAGAGTTATAGTAAGAGATTATCGAGCATACCAGGCAAGTACCCCTAACTTCACTTATTGTTCAAGTGACGTTTAGTTTGAATCATATTATGCAAATATTATATCTTCATTTATCATTCAATTGATATTGTCTCTGAATCATATTCTTTCAATTTCCAAACTATTCTAAGTTCAGAATAGTTAAACGTTTTATATATTTCGCTATAAATCACTCTATACAGTGGAACATTGAATTGGGATTAGCGAATAACTAATTGTTCTGGTTATTTCGTCATCGATTGTTGAGATAACTCTGGACCATGAGAAATGGAGAGTTATATGGTTAAGGATGTCCTTTGATTCGACTCCTTTGATCAAAATGTTTTATGGATTGGATGAATGCGTAAGTGACCGGGACGGACGGTCCAGCAAAGGGCTATTTCTATGTGTTATATGAAATATTATGACACCATTTTCGCCACAGGCAGGTATATTGCCTTTTTATTTGAGTACTCGTATTCTGGGGACATGTTTCTATGAATCATGACCTTGTGCTATCACATGGGCTGATCAGCATGTGATAGTACGTCCGTCGGAGTTAGATTCCAATCGAAAAAAAATTATTGTTTATTATTGATGGCTTGTGAAGCTTTTATTATTGATCAAATATTACTTATTTTTATCCTGTTGTTCAGTTATTATCAGAATGTGGTTTATCATTTCAAGCACATTTTATATTGCTTGCTGAGCATTTCTTTCGCTCATACTTGTTTATCAATCTAATCTTTCAGCTAAGCCAGAGCAGGCTTGAGATCCAGGTTTGGTCAGAAGTTGAGTGCTTATAAATAGTGATGTGTATTCCAGGTAGACTGTTTTGGGATGCTTGGATAGTCTAGAGGTTTGTAATAAAATTTGAATAATCTGTAAAACTAATTAGAATTATGGTTTGTAATAACACTTGGTTTGTATTAGTGCCTATTCCATACCATAACCTGTGATCGATCCAGTGCAGGTAAAGGGGTCATATTTATTATATTATTCCCTGTGATTATTTTATTTTGGTTTATTGGCTAGTGACCCCCAAATCTAGACCCCGGATTTGGAGGGCGTCACAATAGATCTCATCTAGATATATTTCTTCAAGTTCATAATTATCCTTATTGATGTGACCTTAAACTCCTGCTTTTCAGGGAGTGCAAGTGGAAACTTCAAGTTTGAGTCCTCTAAGTCATATTCCTTGTTGACAAGACATAAGTCATTCAACAGCTTTTAAAATCTATCATAGGTCTCAGTTAAGGACTCATTGTCATTTGAGTCAAAGTGCTCATATTCCTGAGTAAGTATTGTTCTCTTATTTTTCTTGATAGCAGAAGTACCTTGACACTTTACTTCTAAAGCATCCCAAATTTCCTTTACTATTTTACATCCAATAACCCTATTGGACATAACACTATCAAGAGTGGTATGCAAGATATGTCTTGCTTTTGCATCTTTCATGATTGATGATAGATCTTCTGTAGTATAGTCTTTCTTTGGTTTATCAACCATCTTTTCTTCTTGACCCGCAATTGCTACGGCCAACTTCATTGGCCTATGCGGACCATCATAAATCGTGCTTAGATATTCCTTCCAAACACATGGCCATCTTAACCTTCCAAATTGGATATTCATGTATCTTTAGGATTGGAACATGATAGCCTTATACCTACTCATATTATTATTAATCTGTGGTATGGCTGGGGGTGGTCGATTCTGTTGTGGTTCTTTGTCTGCCAATTGTTGATCCGTAATACAACTGTAGAGGGGGGTGAATATAGTTTATGCAAACAATTTGATAAAGCTTAACATAATCAATAGTTTTTATATTAATCAGATACAAACTGTAACAAAAGTACCCTCTCAAAAAGATGAATTATATAAAAGATATAACAATTTTGTTACACCTATAGTGTAAACATAATATGTGTTTATATAGTGCACAGTTACACAATCAATAAGGAATCATATTATATTACAATAAGGAATCCTAATACATATCTATGTATGATTACTTCTGTAAGTAAAGTTCTTCACCGTCTTAAATTCTGCAATCCCTTTCCTTCTTTGATATCTACTGATGTGACTGAGTACTTATCATCAAATGCTGATCATCTAATACTGATAGACAGATACTTATGACGTCACCTTTAGTAAATCCTGATATCAAATACTGATAATAAACTCTGATAGTTTATATACTGATATCATCAATTTCTTCTAACATATTAATTTACAAAATATTAATAAATTTTATTCAAACTTTGGTCAATTTGACTAGTCAAAAGTCAAATGTGACAAATAAAAAGAAAGAAATATTTTAAAAAAAAACCCTTAAAATTACCAATTTCTCCATTTTATAAAGTGCAAAATATTTTTTTTTATTACTTAAAGTTAGGTATGAAAATTATAAAATAATACAATGTATTATAAGGCTGTAAAATTTATTATTTATGGGGTAAATTACTTATTATTATCTTTTTTAGATAAATTGTGTAATATTTGTCTATATGTTCCAAAGATAATCGATTAATTTTTTTTTTAAAAGATTGCACTTTTAAAAGTAGTCTCAATCACTCATTTTTAATATTACTCTTAAGTTCTACCACTAATTTTAAATACTACACATATAATAATATATATATTTATATATATATTTCTTTTTTATCGATCTTCGTCTATTTGACGAACTTTTGAAAACTGAATTTTGTTTGTTACTTCTTTATTTTATATACTTTTTACTATACTCATTTTTCATATCTATTTATGTTTACATCGATTCTTCATCAATGCATATTTTTTTGAATAAAGGATTTTGTTTTTTCCAAGTTGTCTTTTTTATTTTTGTTTTATTTCCACAAGCGTGATTTATTTTTAATTTTTATCGACTCTTGTGATTTTGACTTATATGGTAATCTATATATAGTGATGATTTGTAAATTAAAGATCATTTTGTGAGTTTTGCGTGGCTGTAAAATTGCCAAATTTTGAATACTAGAACTCAAGATAAAATCAAAATAAAATTAAAATGAAAACCTATAAATACTTTTTTTTGTTTAACTATCTCAAAGGACCGTTAGATCTTGAAATAAAGAGATGATAAGTGTAGGCTCTAAATTAAAGAAATATTTTTATTTTCATGATTTAAATAAAAAAGAAGTAGATTTTCTATATATAAACAAATACTTAATGCAAATTTCGTAACTTTGTTTTCACTTCAGTTTCTGAATAATTTTAGCTATATAACAATTTTTAAACCATACATTAATTAAATATTATTTTGTGAGGTTCATGTATGTTATAAATTCGTCAAAATCTTATATATCTAACAAATGATATAGTCAAAATAAAAATTAAAAGAAACATGACTAATCAAAGTATGAGAGGAAATACATGTAATTTTCTGTGAATGCTATTTTGTAAATCATCACTTAATATATATATATATATATAGGGAGTTACTCAAATGAGAACCCCCACTATTATGAGATATGAGATCCAATCTTATCCACACATTTTATATATATTGATTAAATCTTATCCATACATTTATATTTTAAGTTCTGTTTTTACATTTAATCTCTATCATCTAACCACCTCCTTCCTTACCACCTCACCTCCTTCCCTACCAGCCTCTGCCACCGACCACCGGTTGCCATCATTGCCGGAAAAAATCGGCTGCCACCGTTGTCGGTAAAACACCAGACCTCTTTCTCTCTCGCCCCTCTTCCTCCGCACCACCCCTCATCCTGCCTCTATAATCTCCTTCAACTCCAATGCCATCCTTTACCACTACGCCACCTGAAACTTCGAAGACACATCTACGCCATCCTCAACATATCTAATCATCCTTAAAATCAGCCTCGAATTGCAAATGTCTCGTAATCCAAGATTCAGATTAGGTGCTTCAGTTAAATTGTCGACTACGTTCCGTATGAAGAGATTGACGTGCAGGGATCTATTAGGTGATAGAGACGCCATTAAAGCTCTATTCGAGTTTCAAAATGGAGGCGATTTGGTGATTTTCAATTCAGATATGAGGATTTTGGTGAACCAGTTTAATATCCGGTAATTTTCTAGTCGAAAGCAATGATTAGTCAAAGACAGAGATATATGATTGTGGTTTGATGATCAAGATAGTTTGATTTACAGGACTGTGTTTGATTTTATTAATTTTGCTTCGACGATGGTGATTTTTTTGATTTTGGTGGTCGGTGCATGGCCAGACAGAGTTGTAGTATGGTGGTTGTGGTGATGATTTTTGTTGGAGTTGGTGATCGTGACCGAATCTAATGGGAAGAAAGTGGATGAACGTGGTGATTTCTAGTTTCCGGCAGTGATTTATCAATTTCTGGTGGTGATTTTTTTTTCAGGTGGTGATTTTTGATTTGACTGTTGTGATTTTATGTTTGACGGTTGTGATTTTCTGGTGGTCGCCGGAGGTGATGGTGGTCGAAAATGGTTGTCACTGAAGGTGGTGGTGGTTGATGGTTGGTTGAATTAGATAGAAGATGAATTATAAATATTAAATATTAAATAAACGGTGAGTGATGAATATGTTGTATTTGAATGAGTGCATAGGATTAGATCTCATATCTCATAATAATAGGGTTCTCATTGGAGTAAGACCCTATATATATATATATTATTTTAGGAGATTCGTGTGTGCTGTAAAATCTGATTTTTTGAAATTCACGTTAAAACAAAAATAAAATCAAATAAATTCAATTGAAAAATTGCTAAGAAAATTAATTATTTTCTTTGTTCCAACGCCAATTTGATTATTTATTTCCTCAACTCTTTCAAAGGACCATCAAAGTTTCTAAAATAATATATGACAATTGTTCGATCTAAAACGGAATTCTAGATTTTCATGATTTAAACAAAAAATAAGTGGGTATTCTAAATAATAACTAAATGCTTAATGCAAAATTTGTAATGTCTTTTCTCTTTAATTTTGGGATACTATTTGTTAGTTAATAATATTTAAACCATCACTAAATTAAAGAGAATTTTGTGAGTTTCGAGTGGGTTGTAAATTTGTCAAAATATGATATTTAGAACTCAAGATAGAGATGAAATAAAATCCAACGTAACTAGATAAATTTTTATACTACTATATTTAAATTAGAATCATTAACTAATTATGGTTATTAACTAATTATGATTAATATCATTGGATGAGAATGGTAAATAAGGAAATTTAAGATAATTCTTACTGGTCTAAAATTTCTAAGTTCTTTTTTATTGGTCAAAATTTTCTGATTGGTTAACTGCATGCTTAGTTAGACTCAGATTTTATAAGAGACGAACGCTATGTATGGAAATAGTAAATTTGTAATCGAACTGGTCTATTTTTTAGATGTGACATTCCATTGATTAAGATTTAATAGAAAATATGTGATTGGTTAACTCAATAATATTGTTAACTCATCTATTATAAAGAAGGATGATTTTAGAAAATAAACTAAAATTTAATTAAAACATGATCAGATTAATTAAATTATTTATCAAAGTTAGGATCATTGAATAGATCCCTTATTGTAAAATTTCTCTAGCTTTTAATGCTAAAATTTACAAAATTTTCTAAAAAAGAGTTAAAAATTAATATTGTACCGGGAATACGTTATTGATATTTATCGATATTTATCGAAATGTATTCAAAAATCACTTAAAACTATAATTTTATATAATTTTGCAATGAAACAATATTACTGCACATGTATGATAATAAAAACATAATCAAAACAATATTTTATTCATCAAAATTAAGATCATTGAATAAATTCTTCACGGTGAAATTTCCCTTGCTTTTACCGCTAAAATATTCAAACTTTTATAAAAAATTAATTTAAATTTATTTTTTGACGAACAAGCGAAAATTTTATTAAAACATTAAAATACAGTTGGAACAAAGCTCTGAAATGTCAAATACAATCTGATTGTGAAATAAAAAACAACATAAACAAATGATTATTTTGTTTTCAAATCGCTTAACATCTACAATACGTAAATTCTTTGATCTAAAAAGTGTTACAATGATATCTCGAGCAATCCAACCTACATTAGTCGTGAAACTAATAGCATTTACAATCGACCTTCACATAAGTATCATCTGTAGCCCAATGTTTAGAATTAATAATAATTTTTTTATTGTGAAGGGTAAACTCTTGCAATATCTACCACCGTCTTAGATTTGATGCGAGATTTACAGATTTCCCAAAATACCATAGAAATTCTTTTCAAAAAAAATACCGAACGAGGACACACAAAAACATCAAAACAAGATATTAACATCCCAAAATGATATGCACATAACAACCTTGATAACAAGGTACTTAACAAGATTTCATTTAAAAAAATCTTGATTTTATTAAAAAAATTGATAAAAAGATGGCGTGAAAGAATGAAGGGTGAGATGGAGGAAGGAGCGAAAAATAAAGAAATAGTGGATATGAACCCTAGATTTGAGAGTCGACTTTAATTTTGAAAGAGAGAGTTTTAAACTTGCTTATTCATGACTCTATTTACATTTATTAGAGTCTAGGGAACGTTATTCATATTTATGAAAACCTATTCAAAAACTTACAATTACAATTTTATATAACATTATGCATTATTTCATATAACATTATGCACTTATGTATGATAATGAATTGTAAAATCTACAAGGAAATTCAAAATATTTATAGATAAATTTCCAAAAAAAATATTTTAAAAAAACTCGTGTAACCGACCATGAGGGGGATAATGGTAGCCCCCAATCTTTTTATCAGTTACAAAAAAAATATGAGTTGGCTAACTTACTAAATGAAGCTTGTCAATACATTCTACATAGTATCCTCCAATATATTAGTAATTTTGATTCTAGTCCTTACTAATTTTGGACAATAATAACCATTTAAGATGTGATTAAAGCAGGCTTTCAAGATGTGTGGAAGGCTTGCATTGGAGAATTATTGATGATAGTAGTGTATTGGAGATGTGTAAGTCTAAACGACCATTAGAGATGATCATTCACTAATACTATTTTACGTAAATTCTTCATGTAAATGAACACTTTTGCAAACAAAAACAACAATATCTTGCATATATTATTTGGAAGTAGGAAAAAATAAATATAATTTGAATGAACAAATTCCAAAACATATTACATTCATGTCCAACACTTATCTAATTTTTAGCTGAACCAACACATATGATAAAATTGGTATCGAAAATGCTAAGGGTCACAAATTGATTACCAAAATATACAAGCCATACAAGAGATAGGTAAGAGGGAGATTGGCTATGATTATTTCAAATTCACATTTTATTTAAAAGTTCCAAATTCAGAATACAAAACCTGGATTTACTATTACAAATTACTTAACAGAGGTTTGAAGAACAGAAGCTCCCTTGAGATAGAGGAAAATCAAGAGGAACCTTATTAATTGTAAGAGGCTAAGAGCCATAGGTTAATTGACAGTTCATCGCTAAATGATATACATGCAGCTTTTTCAGAAAATTTGACCCGATCTTCTGGTGGGGGAAGACTGTTGCCAAGCCTGTGAAACATCAAAATTGGTATGTTTTAGGATGACAAATAGATGGACAATAGATAAGGCTATAATACAAAAAATACTAAGCAAGATCATATGTTTTTAGCAGCAATTTTAGCTCAGGCGGATATTGTTCTCATATTAGAAAATGGTGGAAATGTCATGTTATTATTATTTTAATAATAATTATTATTTTATGAACTACATATAAATATATTAATTTTATTAGATATTTATTTTATTGGGTTAAATTATGTGATCAACTAAAGAATCTAATTAGATTTTAATATTTTGTAAGAAACTCAATTAAAAGAAGGCAAGACTATAGTGGAGACACCAGAGATATTGCATGTTTGGCTCAGACAAATTTACAACCTAGCTTATTTAGGTTAAAAGTTTATTTCACTTATCTAGTGCTGGCTTCTTGTACGGGGGAGGTTTTTTTTTGACGAACAATAAAATTTTATTGAACATAAAACATAAGAACACAGTCGGGACAAATCCCAAACTGACAACTACAACATGATTGTGAAACAAAAACCGAGCTAAACAAATAGCCGTTTTGTTTTCAGATTGCTTAACAGATAGAATATAAATATTCTTGATAATAAAAATGATTACAAAAGTTTCCCGAGCAATCCAGTCGACACCACTATCACTGAAAATAGTGGAATCACAATTGACCTGCGCACATAAAAAACCGGTGATAGACCAGTGTTCATATCCATCAGTTACACCAACTGAGGTTGGGGTACAGATGCCCCATATATTGAACAATCCTTTGTTGTGAGAGGCGAGCTCTCGCGATAAGTACCCCAATTCCATATTTGAAGCGGATCTCCCAATACACCGTATAAATCATTCTTAATGCAACATGACAACGAATCAACAACCCAAAAAGATGGGTACGATCACACTCAAAAGGATTTAGATCTCGATTTTATTGAAAACTATTATAACGGAAATTAAAGATTTAGAAATGGAGGAAACGAGATGAGAGGATGGATGGGACCGATGTGAATTTGATGGAAGGAGAGGATGGTGAAGGATGAAAGATAGTTATGAATGACGGCCCACTCTCAGGGTTTTGTCTATGGGAGAGGTTTCTTCGTACTAATATTAATTTTGTGTTCCCCAATCTAAGAAAAAGAAAATTATTTTTTTTTCTTTCTCTCCCTATCATCTCAAAAGTGGGAATAATGTTTTTAAAACGAAAATCTATAATTATAAGTAATGGATTATTGAAACTTTTTTCATGTTTTTCCGATTATTCACTTTCTTTTCTATTTATTATTCTGATATACTTAAAGAGAGAATGTGTCTCTAAAATTATAAGACATCAAAATGTAATTTTTCACGGTGCCAAACAAATCGACAACAAATTTATTATATATAGGCTTATTATATGAAAGATAATACCCAAGATATACGCTTTGGCATCTACTTTAGCTGCAATGTTGATAAATATTATTTGAGCACACGTTAAGAATTGTACCCACATTTATTAGGTAGATATTGATAGATATTTTTCTAGTCCATGACTTTTATAATTTATATATCTTTTACCATTTATTATAACATTGACATTCCCATAAATTAGTCGTGAATTTGATCCTTTTATATTGGTACAGTTGTATTTAACCTTATTTTCTTGTAATTAATCTTATTTATCAAATATATTCGGAAAAATCAACCATAATAATAATTTAATATGATTTGTTAATAATCAATATTACAAATATAACACTTGTTTATGATCATGAAAATAATAAACACTCTTGTTTCTAAGATCAAAACATGGCATATCTGGTCCTCTATACAGATATGCTCATCACCAGTGGCTCACTTGTCTAAATCGGATCAGTACTTTGGCTCGACTTCATAGATTTGGTCTTTCTAGTACTCACCAGTGCTTTTTCTGTATCCTGGGTAGAGAGACTATTAGTCACTTGTTTCTTCACTGTACGTACAGTAACTTGATCTTGATGCAAATATTTAGGGTTTTTGACATCCCGGTTTCTTATCATTCTTGGGTTGAATTCCTGGTTAGCTTAACTGAGCTGGAGGATAAGCAGAAAGGAACCATTGCTCTCTGCTATGCACAGGTTTATTGTTATCACATTTGGAGGGAAAGGAATGCGAGGGTGCATGATAAGGGTATTTTTGGCCCATCAAAGCTCCTGCAAGGGATTGTCCTTGATGTCAAAGCTAGACTTAGTGCTTCTGGTTGGTATAGTTCTTTTATCTGTAATAGGACTGATTTAGACAATTTTGTTCGCTTATAATTGCTGCTGTTAGGTTGTATTTATTACTTTCTATCTCTAATCTCTCCCAGAGATTTGTTATAGATAGTCTTTTCTATGGCCTGTCATAGATCATATGGTGAATCCCTTGTATATTTTTCTCTTTTTTCTCTATAAAATCGCAATTTAGCAACAAAAAAAAAACACTCTCGTCAAGAGAGAAATGAAATTTAAAATATAAAAATTATTGAATAAAAATGAAACTACAAAAAGAAAAAAAAAGGAAAATCAATTCTTTCGTCCTTTAATTTTATATTGTTTTTGGTTAAGATCTCTGAACTACAAAATAATATTTTACGATCCTTATACTTTTAAATATTTCTGATATATGTCCATCCATTAGATTTTCAACGTTAGTCGTTGCTGATGTGTCAAATTAAAAAAGAAAATAAAAATTAGGTGGATTCTCAGTTATTAATACGTGTGATATTAGTCTCATATGATTTGTACATGATTGTTTTCTTACAGTTACTTGCATAATACATAAAGACTTATATATATATATATTGCACTTGAATTGAGGATTAGGGTTCATACATATTATTACATAACAATTGAGAAAAGTAATTTGAGATGAAATCGGATGTTGGTAGCACAAGAAACTCGAGGGCATCTTCAACATCAGAAATCTGCAAATGTGGTTATGAATGTCCGATGTGGACATCTCAAAAACCATACAGTAAAGGAAGAAAGTTTTTTAGGTGTCCATTTTACAAGGTGAAAGAGAAATATTTTGGCTACTTTAAATGGCACGATGATGATTAATGGTCGAATAATGAAGAACTAACATGTAAGATAGTTGTGTTGGAGGCAAGAATTGGTGAGCTCCAAGCATTGAAGAAGATGGAGTCTACAGAAATGGAACTAAAGCTGAAGTTAAAAGATACAAAAATTAGCCACTTGACGTGGTTCAGATTTGGATTTTCAGTTGTTTTTCTTGCATTTGTAATGAAGTTGTGTTTGTAAAAGAACCTATGAATGTGAGTTGGTTTTTAATGAGTTAACTTGTAACATATTATCAAATGAATTGAAAACTCGGTGTATGTTTAACACTACCATTTGACACTTACAGTGAAACTGAAATACCAAGATCTTTACTCCACAACCATCATAAATAAATATCCAGAAGTACTCATAACTGAGCAGTCAACTACTATCATAAATTGTCATCCAACCATTGTCATAAATTAGCATCCAAAAGAAGTAATAACCATTTAGCATACAAGAATTTAAACTCTAAAATCCAGGACTTTTATCACTTCTGATTTTCAGATTTCTTCAAGGTTGGCTTGAGCTGTGCTTCATCACTTCTGATTTTGATGATCTTGAGTCCCCTCTAACAGGCTGTGAAGATACTTTTATTATTTCCTTAGTTGTTGAGAAGTAAAAGAAACCATCTTGGTCAGACTTAAAAACACCAACACCTTGTTGGGGCAATGGAGGAGCTGGTGGTAATACTTGAAAATTCGTCGCCTTTGGAGGCCTTCCTCTCTTTTTCTTTGATTGTTGGGATTTATTTGTGCCTTCCGCTTTTGGCTTCCTTTTTTTGACTTGTCACCTTCTTCTTTTTCTGCAAATTCAATAAGCAACAAAAATTATTAGTGAATGAAAGAAAAAAAAGACAGGTACAAACAAGATAAATTACCTCTGCAGCTTGTGCCCTTGCTGCCTCAGCTTGAGCCTTCTTTGTCTCGGCTGCTTCCCTCTGTCTTTTTTTTACTTCTTCCTCGCATGTTTTGCAACTGGCTTTGTTGTGACCAAAAATAAGGCACCTACTACAAGTCATTATGACCCCTTTCTTTCCTAACTTTATTCATGCACCTGGTTCACTTGTTCCCTCTACACTTAGCCTGGACCCTTTGCAAATCATTCTTAGAAAACCAAATATCTCTCTTTTGCTCTACAACATAGTCAATCACAGCATGCTTCAAGACTGATACACTAGTAAACAATAATCCAGGCTTAAATTCAATATACTTCATTGGGGTTCCAGGATTAAATGCAACATATGATGGTCATTTTTCTCTCCGCACAGACTTAGATGATTCTTCATCATAATCACTAGAGTCTGATGACTCTTTAGAAGGAATTCTAAAGCTATCACTATCATGGTCACTCTCCCATTTAGTGTCTTTTCTCAAGTCTACTTTTTTTCTTTTTGTTGAATCTTTCTTATCTTTTTTATTGAGCAAAGTACTTAATGGAACATGCAAATCATCATCTAAGCTCTCATTTTCATCTTTATTTGGATTTTTTTAGCCTTAGTTACTTGTTTTTTCTTCTCTATAATTTCAAGAAACTCCTCGTCTTTATCACTTTCATTTCCACTATACTCTTCATCACTCTCATCCTCCTCGCTCTCATACCATTCACTCTCACTGTTATCACTATGACTATCATCAATTTCCTTCTCATTACCATCAATTTCAGGATCATTAGTATCAATCTCACAAGCTTGATCAACATATATAATAGCAATACCAAATTTCAAAGCATATGCATTCATCTCTCCTACAATATCATCCTTCCACAATATAGTGCAACTATCAAGTGAAGAACCTTCCTTGTTCCAATAAATTTTATAATCCTTATAGCCAAGATCAGTACTTACAAATTTATGACATACATCAAGAGTGATTCCATCTAAATCTTGATCGTAAATGTATTCAACTTTACCTCCTTTATAATATCTTACTCCATCATTTGTAGTAAACTTCCCGCTGTGATGAATCCGTATGTTCACATGGTATAACCCCATCTGCATGATAATAAAATAATTAGGGTTTATCACTAGTATGTGATGAATGATTCGGTGAAGCCCTAAATATATATATATATATATATATATATATATACCTTGATGATGGTCAAATAAGCTTTCGATCCAACCAATTTGCTGATGAATTACCTATCCCCAATTCTCCATTAACCCTAATTAAATCCCCAAAGTATCTTTTCACATTTTTTGGCTATTTGTATTTTAAATTGGATGTTATAAAACGGGGAAAGTATGTCTCACTTGATATCTCCGTGGCTAATTTTGCCACGACATGTCCTACTAGTTTCCAAGTCATTTTATTTCCATTTTTTTCAATTTTTTTGTATTTGAGGGACCTTAACCAAAAACATCATAAAGTTAAAGGACGAAAGAATTGATTTTCCTAAAAAAAATTATGTGATGAAAAGCTATTCAAAATACTCGCAATTGAATCATGACTTCTTTACTATTTTGCAAGCTTAATATTTTAACTATTTGGCGAACTTAATACGTTAATATTCACAATCTACAATTTATAGTATCCTGCCATATATTATCACAATTGACACAATAATGCAACTGAAAGAGTTTTAACATAAATTGACATAATTTTGCAAACACCTGGATATATATAACAATATCATGTATATATAATTTGGTGGTAGGCAAAATATAATTTGAATGAACAAAATTTGATAATAGTAAAATGAATACAGGGGCATGTTAATAGTAATGCTAAATAAGTGTATAGATGTCTTATGTGTTATCATTCTTTCTGTTTATAACCATCAGGCATAAAATAAAATAAAAATTGCTTTAGCATTATGAGAAAATGGCGGGAATGTAATAAAATAAAAATTGCTTTAGCAGTATCAGAAAATGGCGGGAATGTCGTTCCGCCTATATCACAGTGTTTATGTGTTACTTGACAGCCGAAGCTTTGGAGTTCAGATGTTTAAAAGGGAAACACAGATAATAAGCTTTCACTTCTTTCTGATAGATGTAGTTCAGGAGATGCCTCTAGTAATTGAATGTCACACTAACTAATGACACGACCAGAACCCTGAACCCTGGGTTGTCGTCAATTACAGAAGGTGGATCCAAAACTTTCATCTGCAATATATCAGAAAATTTGGAAATTAGTATCCTAAAACATATATGTAATAAGACTGGGAATGGGATGAAGGCTTACCCTAAAATACAGATCTATTCTGTTCTTGAACCATTCACGCTCAAACATCATTTCTCTTAAAGCTTCCAGAAGACTAGTTACATCAGCAAATGAGTTAGTCGACTGTTCATTAAGATATATTATCCACTTCTGAATTCTTTAAAAAAGTATGGAATTTTTTAAGGATATGGAACATGCCACAAAAGAAATTAGATAAAGTGATCAAACCCCCTAATAATTAGTACTACGCATCAACTATGAGGCACTTATAACTCTTTTGTTTACTGCATGAGACACTTATTAATCATAAAAGTATAACATCTCACACAAGCATGTTATACTTGCCATTTTTGGTCTAGTTTGTGATAGGTCATATCTCTGCCGATCATTCCTATATCCCATGTGATGTCCCAATTCATTTATTATCGGATTTTGAAATTCCATCACCTTAGATTGCACTTTAGCAGCACCAAGCTACAAAATTGCAATTAGAGTATATTAACAAAAACTTTACAATGACTGAAACACTTGAAAATCTTAAAAACATGTGATAATTAACCAATGCCCATTAAATTTTAAGATTTGTGCATAATTTCAGACATTTAATTTTAACACCTTTAACTGTTCAGAAGAACTGACTATGATGTCAAATGAGAATTTAAAACTATTGCAGGAAAAAATCATATTAATTTTATTGTCAACCACCTAGTCTCCCACCTGATGCAGTGCTGTTTGAGCTGAGAATTTAATAGCAAGACCGGATGAACATCAATAGGAGTTTTCTTTCTGCGAAAGATAAAAATATGTTATCACTGTCAGAGAAATTTAAATTATAACTTTTAAATATAGTGAAATTTGACAACTATTCTCATATATAGAGAACTCACAGTTCTTGCTCCATTTCTGTGAGCACGTTCCATGTTCTCTCAAAAATAAGTTCAGAGTTTCCCCGGTATAGAACTCCAAATTATTTCTCTGTCCAAAGTTTTCCAGCGCACTAAAATTCTCATTTAGGTGACCCTGCAAAACGGGTGTCATCAGATTACTATTATCTAGCACTAACAAAGTATTGTCATAGGAATTGAGAATAATGTAATTAACTCTAAATATAATAAATCATGATACACATAGTTGCTAAATTGCAACTTAAAGATCATAGTAGATAAAAACCAGTTGCCTAACAAAATTGTATCAGTTCATGGGAGTTACAGATTGCAAGTACCATAACATATAGTGATACTAAAGGTAACGATCATAAAACCTCAGCAAACAGGCGTTGCCTAGTCTCAGCAATTTGTTCAATCATGTGACTTAAGTCTATCCTCTGAAGTAAATTTTGTGATTCCGGATGCAGACTGCAGAGGTGATGAACTCAAAGAGAGATTTATATAGTTGCAGTGCGGTAAGCCTGCAGTAAATGTATATGATGTGAATTAATATCATCCGCTACTTGTGCATTCAATACCTTTTGCAACATAGTATATAGTCAAACATTTCAGATCTCGTTAACCAACCAGAAATGACATTACGATTACAAGTGAAACACGTAAGTGAATACTTAAAATCACCACATTTAATAAAACTGCAACTCAGTTTCTGTCGTACTATTATATGTATAGAAATGTAAAATGGATTAACAATGGCAGCTGCTAGTGCTTAGACTTGGACAAGATACATGATATTTTTGGCAATATATATTTTCAAATGTACTCTATTATCTATTTATGTTTTAAATATATATTTTCCCAGGATTGTGGGTTGGGCTCCAAGCATTGTGTACTGTTGTAGAACTACTTTCAATATGGAACTTGACAAGAATAGAAGTTCAGCTATGTAACATGTTATCTCCAGAGGCGCCTTCACTTTCACTTGCTTCTTATAATTGGGCCCTTGTAAGCTCTTTGGAACCTTTTATTAATGCATGCAATATTACATAGTAACCACTAGCTTGGTCATCCATTCTTTTCCCACAACATTTTGTTAGAACTGGGAGACAATGATGAATATACTAATCAATATCAAGGGTTTGAACAGGTGTTCGTTGCAATGCTGGTGGACAATTTCTTATACCCCTTTTCCGCGCTGCGTTCTCATTTTTCTCAGTCTATCAATTGGTCTGGTATTCGGTACCACTTGAAGAATGGGAAAATACACAAGGCATGTTATTCTGTTCTTGTCAACTTTCTCTTTATTGGTTATTGGTATGGAAGGTTCCTGTTTAAAATCAGGAAATTTTTACTTAATCTATGGTTCTGATTCACTTACTCAAAAGATGACCACTTCTTCTGCATTAATATGTTATTTGCAAATAATTCGGAAACAATTTACACTTGTTGATGAAATATATACCAAATGAGTTGATTAAAACATGTCAACGAACAAAAAAACAGAACATAGCATACATGATCAAGTTCAAATATATTGAAAAACATGTCCACAAAAACATAACATGCAGACCAACATGTCCACAAACACCAAAACATAAACACCAAGTTCAAGTCATCCTTCCTGATTACAGGAGTTGTATTTATTTGAATGAAAAACAGACTCCAAAACACAATAACTGATGACACGACTAGTTCAACACTGCTTTCAGCTGCAGAGCGGACTACTCCTCGTCGGTATTTCCTTCCTCCTCGAACCCGGGGTTGTCCTCAATTACTGAAGGTGGATCCCAAACTTTCATCTGTAATATATCAGAAAATTTGGAATTATTATGCCAAAACATGCATGTAATAAGACTGGGAATGGGATGAAGGCTTACCCTAAAATACAGCTCTATTCTGTTCTTGAACCTTTCCCGCTCAAGCATCACTTCTCTTAAAGCTTCCTGAAGACTGCTTACATCCACGAATGAGTTAGTCGAGAGGTTATTAAGGTATACTATTCACTTCTGAATTCTAGGAAAAAGGATGAACCTCTTTAAGAATACGTAACATGCCACAAAAGAAATTAGATAAAGTGGTCAAACCCCCTAAAAATTAGTACTACGTATCAATGAGGCACTTATGACTCTTTTGTTTACTGCAATAGACACTTATTAATCATAGAAGTATAACATCTGATACATGTATGTTATACTTGGCATTTCTGGTCTAGTTTGTGATAGGTCATACCTCTGCGGATCATTCCTATATTCCAAGAGATGTGCCACTTCATAATATATCGGATTTTCAAATTTAACCACCTTAGATTGCACATTCGCAGCTCCAGCTCTAAAAATATGCAATTAAAGTATATTAGCATAATAATGTAAAAACCAAGTGATAATTAACCAATGCTCATTAAACTTTAAGATATGTACACAATTGCAGACACTTAAATTTAACATTTTTTCTTTAACTTTTCAGAAGAATTGAATACGATGTCAGATGAGAATTTAAAACTATTCCAGCAAAAAATCATATTAATTTTCTTGTCAACCACATAGTTTCCCACCTGATGCAGTGACTTTTGAGCTGAGAACTTAATACCAAGACTGAATGAAGATCAAGAGGAGTTTTCTTTCTGCGAAAGATCAAAATATGTTATCACGTCAGAGAAATTTAAATTATAAGTTTTTAAATACAGTGAAATTTGACAACTATTCTTAAATATAGAGAGCTCACAGTTCTTGCTCCATTTCTGTGAGAACATTCCCTGTTCTCTCAAAAAATAAGTTCAGAGCTTCCTCGGCATAGAACTCCATATTATTTCTCTGTCCAAAGTTTTCCAGTGCACTAAAGTTCTCATTTAGGTGACCCTGCAAAACCAGTGTTATTAAATTGCTATTTTCTAGCACCAACAAAGTTTTGTCAAAGGAAGTGAGAATCATGTAATTAACTCTAAATATAATGAAATCATGATACACATATAGTTGCTAAATTGCAACTTAAAGATCATAGTAGATAAAAATCAGCTGCCTATACAAAATTGTATCAGTTCGTGTGAGTTAAAGATCCTAAGTAACAGAACACATAGTGATACAAAAGGTAACAATCATAAAACCTCAGCAAACAGGCGTTGCCTAGTCTCAGCAATCTGTTCAACCATGCGATTCAAGTCCATCCTCTAAAGTAAATTTGTGATTCCGGATGCAGACTGCAGAGGTGATAAACTCAAAGAGAGATTTATATAGTTTCACTGCTGTAAGCCTGCAGTAAATGTATATGATGCGAATTAATATCATCCGCTACTCGTGCATTCAGTACCTTTTGCAACATAGTGTATAGTCAAACATTTCAGATCTTATTAACCGAACCATTAATGATATTACGATTACAAGTAAAACACATAAGTGAATACTTAAGATCACCACATTCAATAAAATTCCATCTTAATTGCATTCCAACGAATATCTAATAACAGACTGAAATTAAAAAAAAAATATGCATGAACCACATCACTAACTAGTCTTAAAGCGCTAACTACAAAGGAGGGAAATAATAAATATTAAATTATCAATGATGCATATACTATCCTAACTGCTTGAGTTGCATTTATGCTGATGAAGTTCCAATCTGACACGTGTACCCATCCATTTTGCCAAATTTTAACTCTGAAATACACTGTCCAGCATCTGATACCCTTGTCAGAGCTGGGCATAGGTACCTTAAAGGGTAAATGTTAAACTGAATAGGGGTATGCAAGATACATATTTATTCACAAATCTAATTCTTGCTACGATAAAAAGAAGATAACCTGTAATTTTAATGCAAAATGCAGGTACCGAATAGGCAATTATGCATTTGCATTTAATTTTGTACCTGTATTCTAACGATTTAATTAATACTCTAATGCAGAAATCCTTAATCTTCAAAAGATTAGGTTATACAGTATTATATACACTAAAGGATTCACAAACTATTGTTTATAGACAAAGATCTGCTTAACAATAAGCCATTTTTACCTGTATTCAATTTTAACACTGAATAAGGGTAGCAAAACAATTCAAAATCAGAAATGTCAATGGTAGGATGAGACTTCATTGAAGAACAAGCTTCCTCTAATGCACATAGGAAACTACTGAACATGAAGGATGTAAAGAAGTGGCATAAATTCAAGATAATATTTTTTGTATTTCAGTATACATTATAATTTAAACTATATAATGAGTGCTAATTTCATATCTTCCCTTTACTAGTAATAACGGTGAATATTATTGTTTTTTTTACTCTAAAACAATGATTGAGGAAATGGCTTCTATTTAAGCTTCAAGAAAATCAGATAGGTACCATAAAATTAAAATTCAAATGAAAAAGGATACAACGAGAGTAATAATTCATATTTGGAGCTTAAGAGGAGGGGAAGATGATCAAAAATAGGACAGGATTGAGGGAGGCCAAAGTAACATACCTGAACAAGTTGAGAGTTTTGGCATCTGCAAATAATAAAACAATCATTTTTATATTTGTTAAAATAAATGCAATAAATTATGAGCAATCCCGGAGATCCCAAAAATCTCCCAAAAAAATTCTCAAATGACACAGGGGAGTTTTAATTTGTGGGCCCATATTTATGCACGAGTGCTCCATTATTTTTTAAAGGGAATCACCAGTTATAACATGACACTTCTGCATCTGAGAACGTTTTTGGAAATATTTTTCGGACATCTAGAATTTCTCACAAAAATATTACATTACCTGGAAAACAAGCAAGTAAATTGCGTCATAAAATTGTGTTTGAGCATAACACATTCGACACATACCTTGCACTAAAACGCATTCAAAAAACATGTTTTCCGCAACTTTGTTTCGCATATTATTGGTCAATGTCAACTCTTCCCGAATTCTCGTATTCTTCGTCTTATCTCCAAATTTTGCTAAAAACGATTCGTTACATCAACATTAATTCAATATTAACATAAATTACAGCTAGATATTTTAATTATGAGAAACACAGTTTTCTTTTTTGAATAATTAGACATATATCTAGTAAAAAAGATTCTAATAAATCTTGGGGTGAGAACAAAGTTAATTGTTAGTCATTTTGTACGAAACAAACAATCATAAAACTAGATACTCAAATCTATATCTATCTATACTACTATATTAAAGCGGAATTCATAAAAAATCATTGGGCAGTACTATGTGTTCAACAGGCTTACTTTCTATCAACAGAATTTGTAAAATCGGCTTATTGGAATTTAAGACAAACATGCTTATCAAAACCCAATACATCAACGAAATTTGAAAAATCTGGCTTATTAAAATTTAAGAAAACATGCTTATAAAAATCCAATACAAAGTGATAACATAAATTTATAATCCGAAATCATAATAATTCGTTAGTCTTTTAAATAGTTATATCTATATCCAATTTAGATATATTAATATCGAAATTAAGATAATATTATCATGCACAATAAAAGCATATAAGAATCATAACATTATCAATATCATATTCAAATGACGTAAATATATATATATATATACATATATATACACACATATATATAATGAAAATTATAAAAAATATTAAAATTAAAGCCGTGAATTGCATTGGTCATTAGCTAGTATATTTTTCAATAAAATCAAGACAAATATAAAATCCTTCTTTAGTTAACAACTAAATAGAAAAATAAGAAGTTACCATAGTTGAGCAGTCTCGGGAATGATGATGAAGAGGTTTAACAAGTACAGATAACTTCAAATTCGGGCTAATGATTCCGGTGGATGACCCGGAAATTGTGACATGCATTCACCTGGTAATGGTCTTGTGAGGCCTGGGTGCTAGGTTAATCTTTTTTTTATTGGGCTAAGCCCGACAAGAACATACGTTAAATTGTTGTTTTTCTTTGTAAACCATTTTTATAGGTTCAATAAAAAAGGCCAATGCAGTGAGTCCAGTTCAATTTATTTTTTGCTACGATTCAAGAAACAATCTAGAGATCAAACAAAAAGTTTAGAAATCGAAACTACGATTCAGAGATTGAAAACAACTGATTGAAGCGTTTAGAGATCGAGATAATGATTCAGTGATTGAACACACTTGATTGATGCGATCGAGAAGATCTGTGGAAGATTCATTCCAGGAATTAGATTGAAACTCGCTCTGATACCATGTTAGATTTACAGATCTTCTATATTATTCAGCAAGTATTCATGAAGAACATCAAGAAGCTCTCATTGCTTAATCAGGAAGTAAAAATGTACAAGTGCAAAACTAATTCTATACTAGTTGTTTATATACAAGCTAAACTAAGTAACTGATTACAAATGCTGTTATTATTTTTGCTACGTGGTGGTAATGTGGTTGTGCTGGATAAATAACCAACCAAACTTAGCTGGTGCCAAGCTGGAAAATGAGATGCTGTATATCAACCAATACCCCCCTCAAGGTGGGAGATGGTGAGGCCTGTGGTGGAGAAGACCGATACATTCCCAACTTGGGTAACAATTCACGGAAATATGTAGAAGGAAGGACCTTGGTCAAAACGTCTGCTAATTGATGTCGTGTTGGTAAATATGACAGCTGGAGAAGCCCTTCAAGAACCCTGTGAGGAGTAAAATGACAATCAAGCTCAATGTGCTTGGTTCGCTCGTGGAAAATAGGATTCTTGGCTATATATAATGCAGATTGATTATCGCAATACAAGGTAATGGGTTTGAGGTTATCAACACCCATTTCTTCTAAAAAATGAACTAACCAAGTAATTTAAGAAGCAGCTGAGGCCATGGCACAATACTCTGCCTCAGAAGAAGATCGAGATATAGTGGACTGCTTCTTTGATTTCTATGAATACTAAAGTAATCCCAAACAACATAATGTACCCTGTAATGGATTTTTTGGTATCAACACATGAGGCCCATTCGGAATCACTAAAGGCCTGGAGAGTTAAGGAGTCTGCAGTTTTAAGAAGAATACCCTGGCCAATTTTGTGAGAAACATATCGAAGAGTATGACAAAGAGCATTATAGTGTGGCATACGAGGTTGTTGCATATATTGACTTAAGGTTTGGACTATATATGATAGATCAGGACGGGTGTTTGTCAAGTAATTAAGTTTGCCAATAAGAGATCGATAAACGTCAAGATGATCAAATAAAGGACCTGTAGTAGCTGAAAGCTTGAGATTCATAGGAAGTGGAGTGACAGCAGGTCGGGAAAGATCAATATCACAGTCATGAAGGATGTCATGAGTGAATTTCTTCTGACTGAGAATTATACCATCACTAACATAACCCACTTCAATGCCTAAAAAATAAGGCAAAATGCCTAAGTCTTTAATACTAAAAACTTGATCCAAATGTGATTTCAAATTGTCAACTTCTGGACCATTATCACCAGTTACTATTATGTCGTCCACATAAACAGCAGTAATGGTAATTGATATAGAAGATCGTTTAATAAACATGCTATAATCATTTTTGGATTGCTTATATCCAAGAAAAATCAATTCACTGACCAATTTTTCAAACCAGTTTTGAGATGCTTGTTTAAGCCCATACAATGATTTGCGTAAATGACATACTTGATTAGGACCATGAGAAATGCCAGGAGGAACTTTCATATAAACCTCTTCACTAAGATCGCCATGTAAAAAGGCGTTATTAATCACGGGGGAAAACGTTTCATCATAATCGACCCCATATTGTTGTGTGAATCCTTTAGCAACCAACCGAGCTTTGCAACGCTCAAGGGTTCCATCAGCATGTAGTTTTGTTTTGAAAACCCATTTACAACCAATAGGCTTTTTATTTGGAGGCAACTCAAAAATATCCCAAGTATGGTTATCATTCAAAGCCTTAATCTCCTTGTCCATGGATTCAACCCATAATGGGTGAGTAGCTGCTTTTTGATATGTTGAAGGCTCAACAAGTTCTTGATTATAGGCTATAAACGCTCTATGAGAAGCAGGCATATGTTCATACTTCGCTAAGTTGCACCAATGTAGAGACTGAGATAAAGATGCCAGATTACAATAATAGTGATTAAGATATGAAGGTGTCTTCCTAGTTCAAATTGATTGTCTAGTATTTGCAGAAATACTATCAAAAAAATCAGTAGAACTACGGGAGTGAGTAACACTAGGACTTGTAGCACTGGAAGAACTTGGAATATTAGAAACAGGTAGAGTGATGGGATTATGAATGACATTATTATCAATTCTTGTATCAATAACAGAGACCTCATTATTCATGTTAGAGTTGTTAGTGGATATGTCAGGATTGGGTACGTCGGGATTCAGATCAGGATTTAGATCAAGATTGAAGTCAGGATTCAAATCAGGAGACCGAGGACTAGTATTTGAGTCATCAAGTGAGATGGGTGAATAGTGGACACATCCGTGCTAATGGGAACAAATATAGAAGAAATATATTGGGAGGTAGTAATCTGGGAGGAAGAAATCATATGAAATGGAAAATGGTGTTCGTGAAAAATTACATCACGAGATAAAACAATAGTAGAAGTAGATAAATCTAGAACTTTATACGCCTAGTGCTGTCATGGATAACCAATAAAAACATAAGGACGGGAACGAGGACTGAATTTATCCCTATGCACTTTTAGAGTGGAAACATAGCAGAGGCAACCATATACTCTCAAATGATCTAGATTAGGTGAGGTCTTATGAAGCCTGAAATATGGAGTGTGAAAATCAATACTTTTAAGAGGCATACGATTTATCAAATATGCTGCACAAAGAACTGACTCACCCCGGAAATGAGCAGGCAGTTTAGACTGAAAATGAAGAACACGAGCAATCTCCAAGAGATGTCGATGTTTTCATTCAACCACCCCGTTTTGTTGCAGGATGTAACTGCAACTAAGTTGATGAACGATTCCCTTAGCTTGGAGAAGTGTCTTGAAAGAACCTTCTATGAATTCCTTAGCATTATCAAATCGTATAACCATTACCTTTCTAGAAAATTGTGTCTCAACATAAGAAAGAAATGAAGAAAATACTGAAGTAACATCAGATTTATATCGAATCAAATTTATGCAAGTATAACGACTGTAATCATCAACAATTGATACACATTGATTACAAGAATTATGATTCTTGATATGGTATGGTCCCCATAAATCCAAAGGTAACAATTCAAAAACAAAAGTTGTTTTGATGCTACTATGGATGTCGAGATTGTTTTGCCATAGGACACACCTGACAAACAGAGTCTACAACACTACTCTTGTTATCACAAAAGGAATGTAAGAGTTGAAGCTGAGAAAAGGGTAAATTCCCCGTGCGTAGATGCCACAACTTAGAGTCTTTAGTAACACTGGGATTGGCAGTTGGAGTCTTGAATAGAATACCATTATTAGCATAATCTTGTTTACATGGAACAACATATAGCCCAACATTAAGTTCACCAAGAAGCACTGAAGGCTACTTCAGGAATGGTCCTTGAGATGGCATTTAGTAGCATAAAATATGACATTATAATTCATTTGCTGACATAATAACTGAAAGCAATCTGTACTGAAATGCAGGTACATGTAGAACAACTGTTCCAATATGTTTGACTGATATTCTACAACCATCCGGAATTATGATAGAATCATCATCAGTGAGAATACTGTAACTATTGAAGTCGGATAAGTGAGGGCTGATATGATCAGTAGCCCCACTATCTAAAAACCATTCTTGAGTGAATGATGTTAACAGACACATCTTACCTGCAAGTAGAGCATGACTAGATGTTCTGTCATCAGAAAACTTCTGTTTATTCAATAATTCGATGAGCAGATTGTACTGCTCATTAGAGATGGGAGAAACAAGTGAAGAGGATTGAGTAGTAGTAGTAACAACACTCTCATAATCAGTAGTGTTTGAAGCAATGATACATCATGATTATAATCGTAAAGAAGCAAAAAATCAATTAACAATTTCAGCGATTAAGAGATCAGAAAAGCTACGATTCAGAGATCGAATAATCGGTTTAGAGATTTAACAAATAGTTTAGAGATTGAAGAAATAATCTAGAGATCAAACAAAAAGTTTAGAAATGGAAACTACGATTCAGAGATTGAAAACACCTGATTGAAGCGTTTAGAGATCGAGATAATGATTCAGAGATTGAACACACTTGATTAATGTAATCGAGAAGATCTGTGAAAGATTCAAATCCAGGAATTAAATCAAAACTCGCTCTGATACCATGTTAGATTTGCTGATCTTCTACATTATTCAGCAAGTATTCATGAAGAACATCAAGAAGCTGTCATTGCTTAATCAGGAAGTAAAAATGTACAAGTGCAAAACTAAATATATTACAAATGTTCCAGGCTATTCTAACTCACTATTGGACATGTACATATTACATAGTGACGTGCCTATATTACCGAGAATCATGGGTGTACCTATTTATAGTTTTGTGTATAATCAAGCAGCTAGAGCTGTGTATTTATATTGTATAATATATGATAGGTATTTACTTTGGGCTTTTGCCCCCAAATTATATCCATCTACTCTTCCTTTTTCCATGTAGGCTCACTATTTTAGGTGTTAATTGGTGTTTGTTTTTCATTCTATTAAGTTATTGCATGGTAAAATGAAACAATTTATTTCGGTCTTTCTTTGTGGCATACAGATTATTTTCAGGGTACTCAAATTGTTTCAACTCAGGCTACTTATTGTAGCAACTATTGCAAGGTACGTTTTCTTAGACTTAAGTATAGAGATATTGATATGGATGGCCTAACAAACATGCCTGAATTAATAGGGCTATCTCGTCATATGGTATAAGCTTTAGACTTCATATAGTGTAAAATACTCCCTCCGTCCTAACTTATCTATATTGTTTGACTTTTTGTGGTCAAATTGACTCAACTTTCACCGTAAATTAAATATCAATCTTTCATTATTTTGAAAAATGAAAGAATACGTATTAAAGTAGATTACGTGCACTTTCGAAGGATATAATTTTTATAATTTTTTTCGATTGTATACTATATGAAATTTTTAGTCAAAATTAGGTCAATTTGACCGCAAAAAGTCAAACAGCACAGATAAATTGGGACGGAGGGAGTAAATTTTATCTTAGATACTCAGACCAAAATATTGATGATTGAGCGAGGAAAAAATATGGCTTTGAACACCAAAAGTGGAGAATAAGTGACCAATTGCTTGCCCAGCTCTGAGCACCATGTCAAAGCTACAAAATATATGTGCGTTTAACATTTTATTCAGTACCATTACATGTATTTATCATGTGCAACTCTTTTATAATAATTTTTCATATATACATCTGTAAGCCGTAAATATTGAGATTTGTCTCTTATTTGGCAATCTATATATTGAAAATTGATTTTTAATTCGTTATACTTGATAATTTCAGATCATTCTAAAGATCTGGTCTATTTTGTGATAGGTCATACCTCTGCGGATCATTCCTATATTCCAATAGATGTGCCACTTCATAATATATTGGATTTTCAAATTTAACCACCTTAGATTGCACATTAGCAGCTCCAGCGCTAAAATAATGCAATTAAAGTATATTAGAATGATAATTTAAAAACCATGTGATAATTAACCAATGCTCATTAAACTTTAAGATATGTAGACAGTTGCAGACACTTAAATTTAACAATTTTTCTATAACTTTTCAGACGAACTGAATACGATGTCAAATGAGAATGTAAAACTATTCCAAGAAAAAATCACATTAATTTTCTTGTCAACCACATAGTTTCCCACCTGATGCAGTAACTTTTCAGCTGAGTACTTAATACCAAGACTGAATGAAGATCAAGAGGAGTTTTCTTTCTACAAAAGATGAAAATATGTTATCACCGTTAGAGAAATTTAAATTATAAGTTTTTAAATACAGTGAAATTTGACAACTATTCTTAAATATAGAAAGCTCACAGTTCTTGCTCCAATTCTGTGAGCACATTCCCTGTTCTCTCAAAAAAAAAGTTCAGAGCTTCCTCGGCATAGAAATCCGTATTATTTCTCTGTCCAAAGTTTTCCAGTGCACTAAAGTTCTCATTTAGGTGACCCTGTAAAACCAGTGTCATCAAATTGCTATTTTCTAGCACCAACAAAGTTTTGTCAAAGGAATTGAGAATCATGTAATTAACTCTAAATATAATGAAATCATGATACACATATAGTTGCTAAATTGCAACTTAAAGATCATAGTAGATGAAAATTAGCTGCCTATACAAAATTTTATCAGTTCTTGTGAGTTACAGATCCTAAGTAACAGAACACATAGTGATACAAAAGATAATGATCATAAAACCTCAGCAAACAGGCGTTGCCTAGTCTCAACAATCTGTTGAACCATGCGATTCAAGTCCATCCTCTAAAGTAAATTTTATGATTGCGGATGCAGACTGCATAGATGATAAACTCAAAGAGAGATTTATATTGTTGCCCTGCTGTAAGCCTGCAGTAAATGTATATGATGCGAATTAATATCATCCGCTACTCGTGCATTCAATACCTTTTGCAACATAGTGTATAGTCAAACATTTTAGATATTATTAACGGAACCATTAATGATATTACGATTACAAGTGAAACACGTAAGTGAATACTTAAGATCACCACATTCAATAAAATTCCATCTTAATTGCATTCCCAACGAATATGTAATAACAAACTGAAATTAAAAAAAATATGCATGAACCACATCACTAACTAGTCTTAAAGCGCTAACCACAAAGGAGAGGAATAATAAATATTAAATTATCAATAATGCATATACTATCTGAACTGCTTGAGTTGCATTTATGCCGATGAAGTTCCAATCTGACACGTGTACCCATCCGTTTTGCCAAATTTTAACTCTGAAATACACTGTCCAGCATATGATACCCTTGGCAGAGCTGGGCATAGGTACCTTAAAGGATAAATATTAAACTGAATAGGGGTATGCAAGATACATATTTATTCACAAATCTAATTCTTGTTACGATAAAAAGAAGAGAACCTGTAATTTTAATGCAAAATTCAGGTACCAAATAGGCAATTACACATTTGCATTTAATTTTGTACCTGTATTCTAAACGATTTAATTAATACTCCAATGCGAAAATCCTTAATCTTCAAAACATTAGGTTATACAGTATTATACACATTAAAGGATTTACAAACTATTATTTATAGACAAAGATCTGCTTAACAACAAGCCATTTTTACCTGTATTCAATTTTAACACTGAATAATGTTAGGCTCGCTAAGCACGCCTTAACTCCATATTAGTATGATATTGTCCGTTTTGGGCCGAGCCCGCACGGATTTATTTTTGGGCACCTCCCAAAAGGCCTCATTCTAATTGAAGTTAACTGGCTGCTTATATGCTAGGAAACTGCCCCTCCCACAAACGATGTGGGATAACTCCTAACAATCTCCCCCTTCACACATTAGGCCCAACACCTGTCGATTCCGCCTCATTTAGTGTGAATATGCTCCCCCTGGACCCATACTGGAATCCTACTGGCTTTCTGGCTCTCCCTAGGCCTATACTTGAAGGTCCACCTACCTTTTCCTTCAGCCCATTCTGGGTAGCCCATCTGCCTCCTCCTAGGCCCATTCTGGAAGCCCAACTGAGATTGTTCTGGACCATTATAACCTGAAGCTCTGATACCACTTGTTAGGCTCGCTGAGCATGCCTTAACTCCACATTAGTATGATATTGTCCGCTTTGGGCCGAGCCAGCACGGATTTATTTTTGGGCACCTCCCAAAAGGCCTCATTCTAATTGGAGTTAACTGACTGCTTATATGCTAGGAAACTGCCCCTCCCACAAATGATGTGGACAACTCCTAACAAATAAGGGTAGAAAAACAATTAAAAGTAAGAAATGTCAATGGTAGGATGAGACTTCATTGAAGAACAAGATTCCTCTAATGCACATAGGAAACTATTGAACATGAAGGATGTAAAGAAGTGGCATAAATTCAAGATAATATTTTTTATCTTTCAGTATACATTATAATTTAAACTATATAATGAGTGCTAATTTCATATCTTCCCTTTACTAGTAATAACGGTGAATATTATTATTTTTTGACTCTAAAACAATGATCGAGGAAATGGCTTCTACTTAAGCTTCAAGAAAATCAGATAGGTATCATAAAATTAAAATTCAAATGAAAAAGGATACGGCTAGAGTAATAATTCATATTTGGAGCTTAAGAGGAGGGGAAGATGATCAAAAATAGGACAGGATTAAGGGAGGCCAAAGTAGCATACCTGAACAAGTTGAGAGTTTTGGCATCTGCAAATAATAAAACAATCATATTTATATTTGTTCGAAATAAATGCAATAAATTATGAGCAATCCTAGAGATCCCAAAATACTCCCAAAAAAGTTCCCAAATGACACATGGCGAGTTTTAATTTGTGGGCGCATATTTATGCAAGAGTGCTCCATTATTTTTTAAAGGGAATCACCAATTATAACATGATACTTCTTCATTTGAGAACGTTTTTGGAAATATTTTTCAGACATCTAGAATTTCTCATAAAAATATTACATTACCGAGAAAACAAACAAGTAAATTGCATCATTAAATTTTGTTTGTGCACAACGCATTCGACATATGCCTTGCACTAAAACGCATTCAAAAAACACGATTTCCGCAACTTTGTTTCGCATATTATTGGTCAATGCCAACTCTTCCCGAATTCTCATATTCGCTGTCTTATCTCCAAATTTTGCTAAAAATGATTTCTTACATCAACAGTAATTCAATATCAACATAAATTACAGCTAGATATTTTAATTATGAGGAACAAAGTTTTCTTTTTTGAATAATTAGACATATATCTAGTACAAAAGATTCTAATAAATCTCGGGGCCAGAACAAAGTTAATTGTTAGTCATTTTGTAACAATCAATCATAAAACTAGATACTCAAATCTATATCTATCTATACTACTATATTAAAGCGGAATTCACAATAAATCATTGGTCGGTACTATGTGTTCAACATGCTTACTTTGTATCAACAAAATTTGTAAAATCAGCTTATTAGAATTTAACATAAACATGCTTATAAAAATCCAATACAAAGTGATAAAATAAATTTATAATCCGAAATCATAATAATTCGTTAGTCCTTTAAATAGTTATATCTATATCCAATTTAGATATATTAATATCCAAATTAAGATAATATTATCATGCACAATAAAAGCATATAAGAATCATAACATTATCAATATCATATTCAAATGACGTAAATGTATATATATATACATATATATAACACACACATATATATAAAGAAAATTATAAAAAATATTAAAATTAAAGCCATGAATTTCATTGGTCATTAGCTAGTATATTTTTCAATAAAATCAAGACAAATATAAAATCCTTCACCAGTTAACAACTAAATAGAAAAATAAGAAGTTACCATAGTTGAGCAGTCTCGGGAATGATGATGAAGAGGTTTAACAAGTACAGATAACTTCAAATTCCGGCTAATGATTCCGGTGGATGACCGGAAATTGTGACATGCATTCACCTGGTAATGGTCTTGTGAGGCCTGGGTGCTAGGTTAATCTTTTTTATATTGGGCTAAGCCCGACAAGAACATAGGTTAAATTGTTATTTTTCTTTGTAAACCATTTTTATAGGTTCAATAAAAAAGGCCAATGCAGTGAGTCCAGTTCAATTTATTTTTTGCTACATTTTTTATGAATGAAGATATTCTTTTTCTTTTGCTATTTTAAAAATTATCTCTTACTTAAAATTTTCTAATGTCAAATTTTTAAATACTACTAAATTTTGTTACAACTTTTGCACGTACATTACAATTATATATGTTTGCCCATATATCAATGGATAAAAGAGTTTAAAATTGTAATCATTTTTTTGATAAATTGATATTCATTTAAAAAACTAACATACACACACCACATCCAAAAACTATGGCTTCAACTACAGTATTATTGACCAAGGGTGATAAACTTTTAATCGATAAAATAATATGTTTAGTTTATCATTTGTAATGTTATCAGTAAGCACACTAGAAAACATTCAAACACATTAAAAATCTTCAAATTTAAGTGCAGTTGGTCTAGACTTTGATCCTTTTCTCTTGCTTATTTGCTCCATCTCGAGTTCATGAGTCTTCAATATGCCATAGATGTAATAACCGGGAAAATTATGTGAATATTATATGTTAAATAAATAAATATTATGTGTTTTATAAATTTAAAGTAATTATTGCCATGCTATGAGATGTTATAACTGTTATGTGTGTTTCTGTGCGGGCCAGAAAATTTTCCGATTGATTAAAATATGTTTAAATTGCAATTATATGAATTTATCTGCAATCGGGACGCGTGTTTATTAGCGTCTTTATTAAGGTACTCGTTTTATTTCAAGATATACGTGTTTGAATGTATTTTACGTGTTTTCGGGATTTTCTGGTAATTTAGTGATCGTTTCCGTTTTTCAAAAATCAACGGATCGGGACCCCACCGGGACACCAAACCCCACAAAATCGATGTTTTTGTTTTTATAAAATTATTCGTGTTTCAAATACCCTTTATTTTCTTATTATTGAATTATTCACAATTTTTGGGAAATTTTGACATTAATTTTAAATTTTATCGTTTTTAAAATTATTCCTCGTAATTATTATTTTGGGGCTTTAATTATTATAATTAAAGGATAAAAACACCCTTAAATAATTTAGGGGATATAATTTGTTATAAGTATAAATAGCAGATTTATTGTATTTTATTTTATTTTATTTCAGAAATTATTAAAAATAAAACAAAAATTCAGGAAATAGAAATGGGGGTTAGGGTTTGAGCTTGAACAGAATCGATCGATTGAGCCGGCTGCAGTAATTGTTTGTTACCTAAACCGATACCAAATCAACGAGCATCTCAGGGCCGATCTTTTGGTACTAATATCTTGATCTATAGTTGCGTATTGATAAAAATCAAAACTTAAGCTCTTCGTTCTTTAGTTTCTAAATTTCTAGATTACTGATTGATTGTTGGATAATTTTGACAATTCCAGTAGATTCCTGGGAATGTTTATAATCGATTCATGTATAAATTCAATTTGTTTGTTTACAGAAATGGCCGATTCGAGTTTATGGGTTGAGTGTTCTTATTGTTGGTTTTTCAAATTGATTTTCTGATTATTATGATGTTCTTGATGGTTGTTGATAATTCGAATAGATTAAGAATGATAGTGGCTTTGATTTGGTACCAAAATTTCTGTTTGTCGTTGAGTTTTTGGAATCGCCGGATTGTTCCTTCGAGCTCGCCGACGTTCGGCTGAGACTCGACGGAATCGATGACTTCAACATCGATTTAAGCAACTGTTGCTTCTGGTGATGGTTGTGAATTGTTTTGAATCGAAACCAGAGGAGAAAGCGAAGCTGGGACATCTGTTATTTCCAGAAACCCAGAGTGAAAACCTGTTTCTGATTTAATTTTTTTTATTTCAAAATTCATTTTCTTATTTTTAAAAATTATTTAAATTGTTTTCAAAAATCATTTAATAATTATTTTAAATACCAAACGAATTATTTCTGAGGTATTTTAAATTTCTAAAATTATTTCCTTTAATTATTTTCAAAAATAAATTTCGATTTAAGTATTTATAATTTATTTTAGTTGATTATTTATGAATTTAATTAATTGATTAAAAATCAATTAATCAATTAATTTTATTTATAAATAGTTAACTAAATGTAAATTATTTATAATTAATTCAAATAATTCCTAAAAATTATTTTTAAGGTTTTAAAAATTATATTTGGTATTCAAAAATCAATTAATATTATTATTAATATTATTAATTGATTTAAATCTATTTATTTCTTATTTTATTCATAATAATTAAACCGTTCATCCGTTTAATACGAAACGAACGCATTCAGACTTAGAAAAATATTGCGCTTCCAATAAAAATACCTTTGAGACCTAATTTCTCTTGTATTGCAATGTCATTTGATTTGTTTATCAGTTTGAGTCGGTATTTGATCGATAAATGCTAATATTGACCTGATTTTCATTCTGAAAGCACTGAAACGTATCTTTAAATTATCTGAATTATGTATTACATGAAATATGTGATTACGTGTAATACAAATTCCATGATTATGTGTTACGTGATAGGTATGCTATCTGTTTACAGTTTAAAATGCCATGCTTAGTTATAAACGATCGGGTAGATGTCAAGACGTATAGTTACGTCGATTGAGTTTAGTTCTGTCAATTAAAATAGTCCTTTTTATTTATAGAATCGAGTAGCAAGGAGTGCAGTCAAGTGTTAGACGGAGATAGTAACCAGCATTTATGAGCAGAGTTATAGTAAGAGGTTATCGAGCATACCAGTCAAGTACCCCTAATTTCACTTATTGTTCAAGTGACGTTTAGTTTGAATCATATTATGCAAATATTATATCTTCATTTATCATTCAATTGATATTGTCTCTGAATCATATTCTTTCAATTTCCAAACTATTCTAAGTTCAGAACAGTTAAACGTTTTATATATTTTGCTATAAATCACTCTATACAGTGGAACATTGAATTTGGATTAGCGAATAACTAATTGTTCTGGTTATTTCGCCATCGATTGTTGAGATAACTCTGGACCATGAGAAATGGAGAGTTATATGGTTAAGGATGTCCTTTGATTCGGCTCCTTTGATCAAAATGTTTTATGGATTGGATGAATGCGTAAGTGACCGGGACGGACGGTCCAGCAGAGGGCTATTTCTATGTGTTATATGAAATATTATGACACCATTTTTGCCACAGGCAGGTATATTGCCTTTTTATTTGAGTACTCGTATTTTGGGGACATGTTTCTATGAATCATGACCTTGTGCTATCGCACGGGCTGATCAGCATGTGATAGTACGTCCGTCAGAGTTAGATTCCAATCTAAAAAAAAATTATTGTTTATTGTTGATGGCTTGTGAAGCTTTTATTATTGATCAAATATTACTGATTTTTATCCTGTTGTTCAGTTATTATCAGAATGTGGTTTATTATTTCAAGCACATTTTATATTGCTTGCTGAGCATTTCTTTCGCTCATACTTGTTTATCAATCTAATCTTTCAGCTAAGCTAGAGCAGGCTTGAGATCCAGGTTTGGTCAGAAGTCGAGTGCTTATAAATAGTGGTGTGTATTCCAGGTAGACTGTTTTGGGATGCTTGCATAGTCTAGAGGTTTGTAATAAAATTTGAATAATCTGTAAAACTAATTAGACTTATGGTTTGTAATAACACTTGGTTTGTATTAGTGCCTGTTCCATACTATAACCTGTGATCGATCCAGTGCAGGTAAATGGGTCATATTTATTATATTATTCCACTGTGATTATTTTATTTTGGTTTATTGGCTAGTGACCCCCAAATCTAGACCCCGGGTTTGGAGGGCGTCACAGGTTGGTATCAGAGCTACATGTTATGGTCACAGAAACAGGCTTAGGATTGTCATAGGTGAGTCATAGGAAGATCATATAAGATAAGTGCGTGTAGTTTAGCTCTTATAAGGTTAAATTTAGGTTATTGGGTTGGGTTATAATTAAGTTGTTTAGGTTTCTTGTTTTGCGTTTAGCCTTAGGCCTTTGTGTTATTACCCTGCTATTTTGGTGGTTTTGAGAATGGTAAGAAGTGATGAAAAGAGGTTGGAAGGTTGTGTTGCAACCCTATCCATTGTTTGTCGGTTTATTTGAGATTTTGAGTAAAGGTTAAAAGGTTTGGAGAATTCTTCATTAATTTTCTTTGTGTTATTATTCTCGAGATGATAAGCAGGATTATATGATAATGATGTCGCTTGTGTTAATGTGGTAGCAAGTTTATGATATTTTGGGGAAAAGTTAATACTTGAGAATTTTGATATACTAAATAATTGCTACATATTTGACACAATGCTTGACAGATTATTATATATGTTGCCTGTTTCTTACCAGAGTAATGGCACCAAAAAGGAGGAATAATTTAGGAGAGGATCGTACCCAGAGTTGTACAGATCCAGCGATTATCCAGATATTGGGACTGATGCAGCAATAGATGTTACATCTTACGCAGCAGCAACAACAGCAGCAGCAGCAAGCAGCAGCACCACCTGCAGTGACTTTTAAGCAGTTTCAAGCTGTGAAGCCACCTGAGTTCAAGGGAAGTGTTGATCCCGTGGAAGCCAATGCATGGCTCAAGGAGATGGAAAAGGCTTTTGAATTAGTCGGAGCAGGAACTGAACAGAAGACCAAGTTTGCAAGCTACTTTCTGAAGGGCGAGGCGAACTATTGGTGGGAATCCACACGAATATTGGAAGGAGGCGAGTTTATAACTTGGGAGAGGTTTACTGAGCTATTTTTGGAAAAGTATTTCCCAAGGTACATGAAGAACCAAATGGAGATCAAGTTCTTGAACCTGATCCAGGGTGATCTTATTGTGGCTGAGTACGAGGCTAAGTTTACTGAATTGGCAAGGTTCGTGCCAGACGAGGTTGATACAGATGAAAAGAAAGCAATAAGGTTTGAAAAGGGATTGAAATTTTGGATTCAGAACAGAGTGGCCATGTTTGAGTTGACTTCATATGTGGTAGTGGTTCAGAAAGCAATGGTGATCGAAAGTAAGAGTGACGTGTCTCAAAAAGGAAAAGATGGGAAGAAAAGGAAGATAGAAACCTCAGAAGGAGGTCAGCAGCTAAGTAATTTCCAGAGCCATTTCAACAGAAGGCCAGAGTTTCAGGGTAATAGGAATATGGGATTCAGAAGACCACAATCAGGAAATGGAGGACAAGGAAACCGTTTTCAGAATTCAAATCAGCAGAGGCCCAATCGTCCACCAGTGCCAGATTGCCAGTTTTGTGGTAAAAAGCATTTTGGGATTTGTAATGCCAATATGACGTGTTTCAAGTACGGCAGGAAGGGACATTTTGCTAATATGTGTCAGAATCCGACTCAAGGTCAGAATTTGGGAACTGGTTGTTATAAGTATGGGAAGCCAGGGCATATTTCCAGAAATTATCCAACACAAGGTATAACAAGTAACACACCAAGGCTTACAGGTGTTCCATCTCAGAGTGTGCCAAGGATTGAAGGACCACCAGCTCAACCCAAAGCCAGAACATTCAACGTGTCTATGAAGGATGCTATTCAGAGTGCAGATGTGGTTGCAGGTACGCTTCCAGTCAACTCCGTAGATGCTAAAGTTTTATTTGATTCTGGAGCTACAAGGTCATTTATTTCTCAAAGTTTTGTCAATAAGCTGCATTGCGAAGTTAAGTTGTTAGGACAAGCATTAATGATAGAGTTAGCTAATAAGAATCAAGTCCCCCTCGACCGAGTGTGCTCGAGGTGTGACATTGAGATAGGAGGACATCATTTCTATGCCAACTTAATACCTTTTAAGTTAGGAGAATTTGATGTTATCTTAGGAATGAATTGGTTGTCAAAAAATAACGCTCAGATTGATTGTAAGAATAGAAAAGTAAGACTTCAGGCATTGGATAGCAGAAAGAAGGTGGTATTTCGAGGGAAAAAGCAAGAGAAAAAGTTCTTAACGATAGCTCAAGTGAAGAAGTTATTGCGTCAGAATTGTGAAGCGTATTTGGCCCATGTGGTAGACACCAGCAAGGAAGTTCCAGCACTAGAAGCGATTTCAGTTGTCAATGAATTTCCAGATGTCTTTCCAGATGATCTACCAGGATTACCTCCCGATAGAGAAATTGAATTTGCAATTGACCTAGCACCCGGAACAGAACCAGTTTCTAAAGCTCCGTACCGAATGGCACCAGTGGAGATGAAGGAATTGGCGACTCAGCTGCAAGATCTTTTGGAGAAAAGAGTTATCAGACCCAGTGTATCCCCATGGGGCACACCAGTAGTGTTTATCAAGAAGAAGGACGGGAGTATGCGACTGTGTATTGACTATCGAGAACTAAATAAGATGACTATTAAGAACAAGTACCCGTTGCCGAGGATCGATGATTTGTTTGACCAATTGAGAGGTGTTGTATGGTTTTCTAAAATAGATTTAAGATCCGGATATCATCAACTGAAGATCAAGTCAGAAGATATTCCAAAGACTGCATTTAGAACCAGATATGGGCATTATGAGTTTCTAGTGATGACATTTAGATTAACCAACGCACCAGCAGCTTTCATGGATCTGATGAATCGAGTATTCAAGAAGTATTTGGATAAATTCGTGATCGTGTTCGTAGACGACATCTTGATCTATTCTAAGACAGAAGAGGAGCACGCAGAGCATTTGAGGATAGTTCTGGAGATACTGCGACAAAAGAAATTATACGCAAAGTTTTCCAAGTGTGAATTTTGGTTGAAAGAAGTTTAATTTCTTGGGCACGTGATTATCAATAAAGGAGTGGAAGTGGATCCAGCAAAGATTGAAGCCATAATCAACTGGGAGAGACCAAATACACCAACGGAAGTATGAAGTTTCATGGGATTGGCAGGTTACTACAGAAGATTCGTGCAAGATTTTGCAAAGATAGCTACGCCGTTGACAAAGCTCACCAGGATGAACCAGAAATTTGAATGGGACGAGAAATGCGAGGAAAGTTTCCAGGAATTAAAGAATAGATTAGTATCTCCAGTACTAGTCTTGCCAGATGAACAAGGAAATTTTGTAATTTACAGTGATGCATCATACAAAGGATTGGGATGTGTTTTGATGCAACATGACAAGGTGATAGCCTACGCTTTAAGACAGCTGAAACCACATGAAGAGAAATATCCAACGCATGATCTGGAATTGGCAGCTATAGTGTTTGCATTAAAGATTTGGAGGCATTATTTATATAGAGAAAAGTGCGAGATCTACACGGACCATAAAAGTTTAAAGTATATCTTCACCCAGAAGGAATTGAACATGAGGCAAAGAAGATGGCTCGAATTGATCAAGGACTACAACTGTACCATCAATTATCATCCAGGTAAAGCAAATGTGGTGGCCGACGCTCTCAGCAGAAAAGAAAGGTTAAGCATGATAATTTCATCCACGGAATTGATCAAGGAATTTGAGAAGCTTGAAATAGAGTTCAGTACCCCAAGTATGTCTACAGAGGTATTGTGTGCAATGTCTTTTCAACCAGAACTATTAGAGAAGATAAGAAGATGTCAGGAAGAAGTAATAAGCCATGAACGAGACAATTTGACAGGAGAAGAAATATGGACTCAAAAGGATGATAAAGGAATATTAAGATTTTCTTCCAGAATATGGATACCCAACGTAGCCGAGCTGAAAGATGAAATTCTTCGAGATGCTCACAACTCCAGATATTCAATTCATCCCGGAAGTACGAATATGTACAGAGACTTAAGAGAAAACTTTTGGTGGCCAAGCATGAAGAAGAAAATTGCAGAATGGGTAAGTAAGTGTTACACTTGCCAGCGAGTCAAAGCGAAACATCAAAGGCCCAGTGGATTGATACAACCATTGGACATTCCAGAATGGAAGTGGGAGCATATCGCAATGGATTTCATAGTTGGATTATCGAGGACCAGGGCAAATCATGATGCTATTTGGGTTATTATTGACAGACTGACGAAGTTAGCGCATTTTCTTCCTATCAACGAAAGATTCTCAATGGATAAATTGGTACGGTTATATCTTAAGGAAATTGTGACACGACATGGAGTTCCAGTATCCATAGTTTCAGACAGAGATCCTCGATTTAATTCAAGATTTTGGAGAAGTTTTCAAGATTGTCTCGGAACGAAGCTGAACATGAGTACCGCGTATCATCCGCAGACAGACGGCCAAAGTGAAAGGACAATTCAGACTATCGAAGACATGTTAAGGGTATGTGCTCTAGATTTTGAAGGAAGTTGGGACGAACATTTGCCATTGGTTGAATTCTCCTACAATAACAGTTATCATGCCAGCATTGGAATGCCGCCGTACGAAGCTTTGTACGGGAGAAGATGCAGATCTCCAATATGTTGGGAAGAAGTTGGTGAAAGAAAGATTTTGGGTCCAGAATTGATCCAGCAGACGAAAGAGAGAATAGAACTCATTCAGAAATCATTAGTGGCAGCTCAAGATCGTCAACGCAAATATGCTGATCCTGCCAGAAAGGATATAAAATTTGAAGTTGGTGCAGCCGTGCTATTAAAGGTTTCGCCTTGGAAAGGTTTATCAAGATTTGGAAAGAAAGGAAAGCTTAGTCCGCGTTATATTGGCCCTTTTGAGATTTTGAGGCGTGTGGGAAAGGTTGCTTACGAGTTAGCGTTACCACCTCACATGCAGCATATTCACAATATGTTCCACAAGTCAATGTTGAAGCGTTATTTTCCTAATTCGAATCATGTGATAGAATACAAGCCAATCGAGATTCAACCAGATTTGTCTTTTGTAGAGCAACCAGTGCAGATTTTAGATAAGAAAGAAAAAGTTCTTAGGAATAAGTCTGTATCTTTAGTGCGAGTCTTGTGGAGGAATCCCAAGGTTGAAGAGTCGACTTGGAGTTGGAAAGCGAAATGCGATTCAAGTATCCTCACTTGTTTTCCTAGGCTGATTCTGAGGACATAATCCTGTTAAAGGGGGAAGGATGTAATAACCGGGAAAATTATATGAATATTATATGTTAAATAAATAAATATTATGTATTTTATAAATTTAAAGTAATTATTGCCATGCTATGAGATATTATAACTGTTATGTGTGTTTCTGTGCGGGCCAGAAAATTTTCCGATTGATTAAAATATGTTTAAATTGCAATTATATGAATTTATCTGCAATCGGGACGCGTGTTTATTAGCGTCTTTATTAAGGTACTCATTTTATTTCAAGATATACGCGTTTGAATGTATTTTACGTGTTTTCGGGATTTTCTGGTAATTTAGGGATCGTTTCCGTTTTTCAAAAATCAACGGACCGGGACCCCACCGGGACGTCAAACCCCACAAAATCGATGTTTTTGTTTTTATAAAATTATTCGTGTTTCAAATACCCTTTATTTTCTTATTTTTGAATTATTCGCAATTTTTAGGAAATTTTGACATTAATTTTATATTTTATCGTTTTTAAAATTATTCCCCGTAATTATTATTTTGGGGCTTTAATTATTATAATTAAATGATAAAAACACCCTTATATAATTTAGGGGATATAATTTGTTATAAGTATAAATAGCAGATTTATTGTATTTTATTTCAGAAATTATTAAAAATAAAACAAAAATTCAGGAAATAGAATTGGGGGTTAGGGTTTGAGCTTGAACATAATCGATCGATTGAGCCGGCTGCAGTAATCGTTTGTTACCTAAACTGATACCAAATCAACGAGCATCTCAGGGCCGATCTTTTGGTACTAATATCTTGATCTATAGTTGCGTATTGATAAAAATCGAAACTTAATCTCTTCGTTCTTTAGTTTCTAAATTTCTAGATTACTGATTGATTGTTGGATGATTTTGACAATTCCAGTAGATTCATGGGCATGTTTATAGCCGATTCATGTATAAATTCAATTTGTTTGTTTACAGAAATGGCCGATTCGAGTTTATGGGTTGAGTGTTCTTGTTGTTGGTTTTTCAAATTGATTTTCTGATTATTATGATGTTCTTGATGCTTGTTGATAATTCGAATAGATTAAGAATGATAGTGGCTTTGATTTGGTACCAAAATTTCTGTTTTTCGTTGAGTTTTTGGAATCGCCGGATTGTTCCTTCGAGCTCGTCGGCGTTCGGCTGAGACTCGACGGAATCGATGACTTCAACGTCGATTTAAGCAACTGTTGGTTCCGGTGATGGTTGTGAATTGTTTTGAATCGAAACCAGAGGAGAAAGCGAAGCTGGGACATGTGTTTTGGCCAGAAAATGATCGCCGGAATTTTCCGGGTTGCCGAAATCGACCGTCGGATTCTGGGTTCATAAGAACTCCGGCGGGTCGTTCTTGGTGACCCGTTTAGGTTTTGAATGCGACCCGCTCTTGATCTGTTATTTCCAGAAACCCAGACCGAAAACCTGTTTCTGATTTATTTTTTTTTATTTCAAAATTCATTTTCTTATTTTTGAAAATCATTTAAATTGTTTTCAAAAATCATTTAATAATTATTTTAAATACCAAAAGATTTATTTCTGAGTTATTTTAAATTTCTAAAATTATTTCCTTTAATTATTTTCAAAAATACATTTCGATTTAAGTATTTATAATTTATTTTAGTTGATTATTTATGAATTTAATTAATTGAATAAAAATCAATTAATCAATTAATTTTATTTATAAATAGTTAAATAAATGTAAATTATTTATAATTAATTCAAATAATTCCTAAAAATTATTTTTAAGGTTTTAAAAATTATATTTGGTATTCAAAAATCAATTAATATTATTATTAATTGATTTAAATCTATTTTTTTCTTATTTTATTCATAATAATTAAACCGTTCGTCCATTTAATAAGAAACGAACGCATACAGACTCAGAAAAATATTGCGCTTCCAATAAAAATACCTTTGAGACCTAATTTCTCTTGTATTGCAATGTCATTTGATTTGTGTACAGTTTGAGTCGGTATTTGATCGCTAAATGCTAATATTGACCTGATTTTTATTCTGAAAGCACTGAAACGTATCTTTAAATTATCTGAATTATGTATTACATGAAATATGTGATTACGTGTAATACAAATGCCATGATTATGTTTTACATGATAGGTATGCTATCTGTTTACAGTTTAAAATGTCATGCTTAGTTATAAATGATCGGGTAGATGTCAAGACGTATAGTTACGTCGATTCAGTTTAGTTCTGTCAATTAAAATAGTCCTTTTTATTTATAGAATCGAGTAGCAAGGAGTGCAGTCAAGTGTTAGACGGAGATAATAACCAGCAGTTATAAGCAGAGTTATAGTAAGAGATTATCGAGCATACCAGGCAAGTACCCCTAACTTCACTTATTGTTCAAGTGACGTTTAGTTTGAATCATATTATGCAAATATTATATCTTCATTTATCATTCAATTGATATTGTCTCTGAATCATATTCTTTCAATTTCCAAACTATTCTAAGTTCAGAATAGTTAAACGTTTTATATATTTCGCTATAAATCACTCTATACAGTGGAACATTGAATTGGGATTAGCGAATAACTAATTGTTCTGGTTATTTCGCCATCGATTGTTGAGATAACTCTGGACCATGAGAAATGAAGAGTTATATGGTTAAGGATGTCCTTTGATTCGACTCCTTTGATCAAAATGTTTTATGGATTGGATGAATGCGTAAGTGACCGGGACGGACGGTCCAGCAGAGGGCTATTTCTATGTGTTATATGAAATATTATGACACCATTTTTGCCACAGGCAGGTATATTGCCTTTTTATTTGAGTACTCGTATTCTGGGGACATGTTTCTATGAATCATGACCTTGTGCTATCACATGGGCTGATCAGCATGTGATAGTACGTCCGTCGGAGTTAGATTCCAATCGAAAAAAAATTATTGTTTATTGTTGATGGCTTGTGAAGCTTTTATTATTGATCAAATATTACTGATTTTTATCCTGTTGTTCAGTTATTATCAGAATGTGGTTTATCATTTCAAGCACATTTTATATTTCTTGCTGAGCATTTCTTTCGCTCATACTTGTTTATCAATCTAATCTTTCAGCTAAGCCAGAGCAGGCTTGAGATCCAGGTTTGGTCAGAAGTCGAGTGCTTATAAATAGTGATGTGTATTCCAGGTAGACTGTTTTGGGATGCTTGGATAGTCTAGAGAATTGTAATAAAATTTGAATAATCTGTAAAACTAATTAGACTTATGGTTTGTAATAACACTTGGTTTGTATTAGTGCCTGTTCCATACTATAACCTGTGATCGATCCAGTGCAGGTAAAGGGGTCATATTTATTATATTATTCCCCTGTGATTATTTTATTTTGGTTTATTGGCTAGTGACCCCCAAATCTAGACCCCGGGTTTGGAGGGCGTCACAATAGATCTCATCTAGATATATTTCTTCAAGTTCATAATTATCCTTATTGATGTGACCTTAAACTCCTGCTTTTCAGGGAGTGCAAGTAGAAACTTCAAGTTTGAGTCCTCTAAGTCATATTCCTTGTTGACAAGAGATAAGTCATTCAACAGCTTTTAAAATCTATCATAGGTCTCAGTTAAGGACTCATTGTCAATTGAGTCAAAGTGCTCATATTCCTGAGTAAGTATTGTTCTCTTATTTTTCTTGATAGCAGAAGTACCTTGACACTTTACTTCTAAAGCATCCCAAATTTCCTTTACTGTTTTACATCCAATAACCCTATTGGACATAACACTATCAAGAGTGGTATGCAAGATATGTCTTGCTTTTGCATCTTTCATGATTGATGATAGATCTTCTGCAGTATAGTCTTTCTTTGGTTTATCAACCATCTTTTCTTCTTGACCCGCAATTGCTACGGCCAACTTCATTGGCCTATGCGGACCATCATAAATCGTGCTTAGATATTCCTTCCAAACACATGGCCATCTTAGCCTTCCAAATTGGATATTCATGTATCTTTAGGATTGGAACATGATAGCCTTATACCTACTCATATTATTATTAATCTGTGGTATGGCTGGGGGTGGTCGATTCTGTTGTGGTTCTTTGTCTGCCAATTGTTAGGTCCGTAATACAACTGTAGAGGGGGGTGAATATAGTTTATGCAAACAATTCGATAAAGCTTAACATAATCAATAGTTTTTATATTAATCAGATACAAACTGTAACAAAAGTACCCTCTCAAAAAGATGAATTATATAAAAGATATAACAATTTTGTTACACCTATAGTGTAAACATAATATGTGTTTATATAGTGCACAGTTACACAATCAATAAGGAATCATATTATATTACAATAAGGAATCCTAATACATATCTATGTATGATTACTTCTATAAGTAAAGTTCTTCACCGTCTTAAATTCTGCAATCCCTTTCCTTCTTTGATATCTACTGATGTGACTGAGTACTGATCATCAAATGCTGATCATCAAATACTGATAGACAGATACTTATGACGTCACCTTTAGTAAATCCTGATATCAAATACTGATAATAAACTCTGATAGTTTATATACTGATATCATCAATTTCTTCTAACATATTAATTTACAAAATATTAATAAAATTTATTCAAACTTTGGTCAATTTGACTAGTCAAAAGTCAAATGTGACAAATAAAAAGAAAGAAATATTTTTTAAAAAAACCCTTAAAATTACCAATTTCTCCATTTTATAAAGTGCAAAATATTTTTTTTTATTACTTAAAGTTAGGTATGCAAATTATAAAATAATACAATGTATTATAAGGCTGTAAAATTTATTATTTATGGGGTAAATTACTTATTATTATCTTTTTTAGATAAATTGTGTAATATTTGTCTATATGTTCCATAGATAATCGATTAATTTTTTTTTAAAAGATTGCACTTTTAAAAGTAGTCTCAATTACTCATTTTTAATATTACTCTTAAGTTCTACCACTAATTTTAGATACTACACATATAATAATATATATATTTATATATATATTTCTTTTTTATCGATCTTCGTCTATTTGACGAACTTTTGAAAACTGAATTTTGTTTGTTACTTCTTTATTTTATATACTTTTTACTATACTCATTTTTCATATCTATTTATGTTTACATCGATTCTTCATCAATGCATATTTTTGTGAATAAAGGATTTTGTTTTTTCCAAGTTGTCTTTTTTATTTTTGTTTTATTTTCACAAGCGTGATTTATTTTTAATTTTTATCGACTCTTGTGATTTTGACTTATATGGTAATCTATATATAGTGATGATTTGTAAATTAAAGATCATTTTGTGAGTTTTGCGTGGCTGTAAAATTGCCAAATTTTGAATACTAGAACTCAAGATAAAATCAAAATAAAATTAAAATGAAAACCTATAAATACTTTTTTTGTTTAAATATCTCAAAGGACCGTTAGATCTTGAAATAAAGAGATGATAAGTGTAGGCTCTAAATTAAAGAAATATTTTTATTTTCATGATTTAAATAAAAAAGAAGTAGATTTTCTATATATAAACAAATACTTAATGCAAATTTCGTAACTTTGTTTTCACTTCAGTTTCTGAATAATTTTAGCTATATAACAATTTTTAAACCATACCTTAATTAAATATTATTTTGTGAGGTTCATGTATGTTATAAATTCGTCAAAATCTTATTTATCTAACAAATGATATAGTCAAAATAAAAATTAAAAGAAACATGACTAATCAAAGTATGAGAGGAAATACATGTAATTTTCTGTGTATGCTATTTTGTAAATCATCACTTAATATATATATATATATAGGGAGTTACTCAAATGAGAACCCCCACTATTATGAGATATGAGATCCAATCTTATCTATACATTTATATTTTAAGTTCTGTTTTTTACTTTTAATCTCTATCATCTAACCACATCCTTCCTTACCACCTCACCTCCTTCCCTACCAGCCTCTGCCACCGACCACCGGTTGCCATCATTGCCGGAAAAAATTGGCTGCCACCGTTGTCGGTAAAACACCATACCTCTTTCTCTCTCGCCCCTCTTCCTCCGCACCACCCCTCATCCTGCCTCTATAATCTCCTTCAACTCCAATGCCATCCTTTACCACTACGCCACCTGAAACTTCGAAGACACATCTACGCCATCCTCAACATATCTAATCATCCTTAAAATCAGCCTCGAATTGCAAATGTCTCATAATCCAAGATTCAGATTAGGTGCTTCAGTTAAATTGTCGACTACGTTCCATAATCGACCCCATATTGTTGTGTGAATCCTTTAAACAACGGACTGAACTCATCTTAATCACGGGGGAAAACGTTTCATCATAATCGACCCCATATTTTTGTGTGAATCCTTTAGCAACCAACCGAGCTTTGCAACGCTCAAGGGTTCCATCAGCATGTAGTTTTGTTTTGAAAACCCATTTACAACCAATAGGCTTTTTATTTGGAGGCAACTCAAAAATATCCCAAGTATGGTTATCATTCAAAGCCTTAATCTCCTTGTCCATGGATTCAACCCATAATGGGTGAGTAGCTGCTTTTTGATATGTTGAAGGCTCAACAAGTTCTTGATTATAGGCTATAAACGCTCTATGAGAAGCAGGCATATGTTCATACTTCGCTAAGTTGCAGCAATGTAGAGACTGAGATAAAGATGCCAGCTTACAATAATAGTGATTAAGATATGAAGGTGTCTTCCTAGTTCAAATTGATTGTCTAGTATTTGCAGAAATACTATCAAAAAAATTAGTAGAACTACGGGAGTGAGTAACACTAGGACTTGTAGCACTGGAAGAACTTGGAATATTAGAAACAGGTAGAGTGATGGGATTATGAATGACATTATTATCAATTCTTGTATCAATAACAGAGACCTCATTATTCATGTTAGAGTTGTTAGTGGATATGTCAGGATTGGGTACGTCGGGATTCAGATCAGGATTCAAATCAGGAGACCGAGGACTAGTATTTGAGTCATCAAAATGAGATTGGTGAATAATGGACACATCGGTGCTAATGGGAACAAATATAGAAGAAATATATTGGGAGGTAGTAATCTGGGAGGAAGAAATCATATGAAATGGAAAATGGTGTTCGTGAAAAATTACATCACTAGATATAACAATAGTAGAAGTAGATAAATCTAGAACTTTATACGCCTAGTGCTGTCATGGATAACCAATAAAAACATAAGGACGGGAACGAGGACTGAATTTATCCCTATGCACTTTTAGAGTGGAAACATAGCAGAGGCAACCATATACTCTCAAATGATCTAGATTAGGTGAGGTCTTATGAAGCCTGAAATATGGAGTGTGAAAATCAATACTTTTAAGAGGCATACGATTTATCAAATATGCTGCACAAAGAACTGACTCACCCCAGAAATGAGCAGGCAATTTAGACTGAAAATGAAGAACACGAGCAGTCTCCAAGAGATGTCGATGTTTTCATTCAACCACCCCATTTTGTTGCGGGGTGTAACTGCAACTAAGTTGATAAATGATTCCCTTAGCTTGGAGAAGTGTCTTGAAAGAACCTTCTATGAATTCCTTAGCATTATCAAATCGTATAACCATTACCTTTCTAGAAAATTGTGTCTCAACATAAGAAAGAAATGAAGAAAATACTGAAGTAACATCAGATTTATATCGAATCAAATTTATGCAAGTATAACGACTGTAATCATCAACAATTGTTACAAATTGATTACAAGAATTATGATTCTTGATATGGTAGGGTCCCCATAAATCCAAAGGTAACAATTCAAAAACAAAAGTTGTTTTGATGCTACTATGAGAAAAAGGATGTCGAGATTGTTTTGCCATAGGACACACCTGACAAACAGAGTCTACAACACTACTCTTGTTATCACAAAAGGAATGTAAGAGTTGAAGCTGAGAAAAGGGTAAATTCCCCGTGCGTAGATGCCACAACTTAGAGTCTTTAGTAACACTGGGATTGGCAGTTGGAGTCTTGAATAGAATACCATTATTAGCATAATCTTGTTTACATGGAACAACATATAGCCCAACATTAAGTTCACCAAGAAGCACTGAAGGCTACTTCAGGAATGGTCCTTGAGATGGCATTTAGTAGCATAAAATATGACATTATAATTCATTTGCTGACATAATAACTGAAAGCAATCTGTACTGAAATGCAGGTACATGTAGAACAACTGTTCCAATATGTTTGACTGATATTCTACAACCATCCGGAATTATGATAGAATCATCATCAGTGAGAATACTGTAACTATTGAAGTCGGATAAGTGAGGGCTGATATGATCAGTAGCCCCACTATCTAAAAACCATTCTTGAGTGAATGATGTTAACAGACACATCTTACCTGCAAGTAGAGCATGACTAGATGTTCTGTCATCAGAAAACTTCTGTTTATTCAATAATTCGATGAGCAGATTGTACTGCTCATTAGAGATGGGAGAAACAAGTGAAGAGGATTGAGTAGTAGTAGTAACAACACTCTAATAATCAGTAGTGTTTGAAGCAATGATACATCATGATTATAATCGTAAAGAAGCAAAAAATCAATTAACAATTTCAGCGATTAAGAGATCAGAAAAGCTACGATTCAGAGATCGAATAATCGGTTTAGAGATTTAACAAATAGTTTAGAGATTGAAGAAATAATCTAGAGATCAAACAAAAAGTTTAGAAATGGAAACTACGATTCAGAGATTGAAAACACCTGATTGAAGCGTTTAGAGATCGAGATAATGATTCAGAGATTGAACACACTTGATTAATGTAATCGAGAAGATCTGTGAAAGATTCAAATCCAGGAATTAAATCAAAACTCGCTCTGATACCATGTTAGATTTGCTGATCTTCTACATTATTCAGCAAGTATTCATGAAGAACATCAAGAAGCTGTCATTGCTTAATCAGGAAGTAAAAATGTACAAGTGCAAAACTAAATATATTACAAATGTTCCAGGCTATTCTAACTCACTATTGGACATGTACATATTACATAGTGACGTGCCTATATTACCGAGAATCATGAGTGTACCTATTTATAGTTTTGTGTATAATCAAGCAGCTAGAGCTGTGTATTTATATTGTATAATATATGATAGGTATTTACTTTGGGCTTTTGCCCCCAAATTATATCCATCTACTCTTCCTTTTTCCATGTAGGCTCACTATTTTAGGTGTTAATTGGTGTTTGTTTTTCCATCTATTAAGTTATTGCATGGTAAAATGAAACAATTTATTTCGGTCTTTCTTTGTGGCATACAGATTATTTTCAGGGTACTCAAATTGTTTCAACTCAGGCTACTTATTGTAGCAACTATTGCAAGGTACGTTTTCTTAGACTTAAGTATAGAGATATTGATATGGATGGCCTAACAAACATGCCTGAATTAATAGGGCTATCTCGTCATATGGTATAAGCTTTAGACTTCATATAGTGTAAAATACTCCCTCCGTCCTAACTTATCTATATTGTTTGACTTTTTGTGGTCAAATTGACTCAACTTTCACCGTAAATTAAATATCAATCTTTCATTATTTTGAAAAATGAAAGAATACGTATTAAAGTAGATTACGTGCACTTTCGAAGGATATAATTTTTATAATTTTTTTCGATTGTATACTATATGAAATTTTTAGTCAAAATTAGGTCAATTTGACCGCAAAAAGTCAAACAGCACAGATAAATTGGGACGGAGGGAGTAAATTTTATCTTAGATACTCAGACCAAAATATTGATGATTGAGCGAGGAAAAAATATGGCTTTGAACACCAAAAGTGGAGAATAAGTGACCAATTGCTTGCCCAGCTCTGAGCACCATGTCAAAGCTACAAAATATATGTGCGTTTAACATTTTATTCAGTACCATTACATGTATTTATCATGTGCAACTCTTTTATAATAATTTTTCATATATACATCTGTAAGCCGTAAATATTGAGATTTGTCTCTTATTTGGCAATCTATATATTGAAAATTGATTTTTAATTCGTTATACTTGATAATTTCAGATCATTCTAAAGATCTGGTCTATTTTGTGATAGGTCATACCTCTGCGGATCATTCCTATATTCCAATAGATGTGCCACTTCATAATATATTGGATTTTCAAATTTAACCACCTTAGATTGCACATTAGCAGCTCCAGCGCTAAAATAATGCAATTAAAGTATATTAGAATGATAATTTAAAAACCATGTGATAATTAACCAATGCTCATTAAACTTTAAGATATGTACAGTTGTAGACACTTAAATTTAACAATTTTTCTATAACTTTTCAGACGAACTGAATACGATGTCAAATGAGAATGTAAAACTATTCCAAGAAAAAATCACATTAATTTTCTTGTCAACCACATAGTTTCCCACCTGATGCAGTAACTTTTCAGCTGAGTACTAAATACCAAGACTGAATGAAGATCAAGAGGAGTTTTCTTTCTACAAAAGATGAAAATATGTTATCACCGTTAGAGAAATTTAAATTATAAGTTTTTAAATACAGTGAAATTTGACAACTATTCTTAAATATAGAAAGCTCACAGTTCTTGCTCCAATTCTGTGAGCACATTCCCTGTTCTCTCAAAAAAAAGTTCAGAGCTTCCTCGGCATATAAATCCGTATTATTTCTCTGTCCAAAGTTTTCCAGTGCACTAAAGTTCTCATTTAGGTGACCCTGTAAAACCAGTGTCATCAAATTGCTATTTTCTAGCACCAACAAAGTTTTATCAAAGGAATTGAGAATCATGTAATTAACTCTAAATATAATGAAATCATGATACACATATAGTTGCTAAATTGCAACTTAAAGATCATAGTAGATAAAAATTAGCTGCCTATACAAAATTTTATCAGTTCTTGTGAGTTACAGATCCTAAGTAACAGAACACATAGTGATACAAAAGATAACGATCATAAAACCTCAGCAAACAGGCGTTGCCTAGTCTCAGCAATCTGTTGAACCATGCGATTCAAGTCCATCCTCTAAAGTAAATTTTATGATTGCGGATGCAGACTGCATAGATGATAAACTCAAAGAGAGATTTATATTGTTGCCCTGCTGTAAGCCTGCAGTAAATGTATATGATGCGAATTAATATCATCCGCTACTCGTGCATTCAATACCTTTTGCAACATAGTGTATAGTCAAACATTTTAGATATTATTAACGGAACCATTAATGATATTACGATTACAAGTGAAACACGTAAGTGAATACTTAAGATCACCACATTCAATAAAATTCCATCTTAATTGCATTCCCAACGAATATGTAATAACAAACTGAAATTAAAAAAAATATGCATGAACCACATCACTAACTAGTCTTAAAGCGCTAACCACAAAGGAGAGGAATAATAAATATTAAATTATCAATGATGCATATACTATCTGAACTGCTTGAGTTGCATTTATGCCGATGAAGTTCCAATCTGACACGTGTACCCATCCGTTTTGCCAAATTTTAACTCTGAAATACACTGTCCAGCATATGATACCCTTGGCAGAGCTGGGCATAGGTACCTTAAAGGATAAATGTTAAACTGAATAGGGGTATGCAAGATACATATTTATTCACAAATCTAATTCTTGTTACGATAAAAAGAAGAGAACCTGTAATTTTAATGCAAAATTCAGGTACCAAATAGGCAATTACACATTTGCATTTAATTTTGTACCTGTATTCTAAACGATTTAATTAATACTCCAATGCGAAAATCCTTAATCTTCAAAACATTAGGTTATACAGTATTATACACATTAAAGGATTCACAAACTATTATTTATAGACAAAGATCTGCTTAACAACAAGCCATTTTTACCTGTATTCAATTTTAACACTGAATAATGTTAGGCTCGCTAAGCACGCCTTAACTCCATATTAGTATGATATTGTCCGTTTTGGGCCGAGCCCGCACGGATTTATTTTTGGGCACCTCCCAAAAGGCCTCATTCTAATTGAAGTTAACTGGCTGCTTATATGCTAGGAAACTGCCCCTCCCACAAACGATGTGGGATAACTCCTAACAATCTCCCCCTTCACACATTAGGCCCAACACCTGTCGATTCCGCCTCATTTAGTGTGAATATGCTCCCCCTGGACCCATACTGGAATCCTACTGGCTTTCTGGCTCTCCCTAGGCCTATACTTGAAGGTCCACCTACCTTTTCCTTCAGCCCATTCTGGGTAGCCCATCTGCCTCCTCCTAGGCCCATTCTGGAAGCCCAACTGAGATTGTTCTGGACCATTATAACCTGAAGCTCTGATACCACTTGTTAGGCTCGCTGAGCATGCCTTAACTCCACATTAGTATGATATTGTCCGCTTTGGGCCGAGCCAGCACGGATTTATTTTTGGGCACCTCCCAAAAGGCCTCATTCTAATTGGAGTTAACTGACTGCTTATATGCTAGGAAACTGCCCCTCCCACAAATGATATGGACAACTCCTAACAAATAAGGGTAGAAAAACAATTAAAAGTAAGAAATGTCAATGGTAGGATGAGACTTCATTGAAGAACAAGCTTCCTCTAATGCACATAGGAAACTATTGAACATGAAGGATGTAAAGAAGTGGCATAAATTCAAGATAATATTTTTTATCTTTCAGTATACATTATAATTTAAACTATATAATGAGTGCTAATTTCATATCTTCCCTTTACTAGTAATAACGGTGAATATTATTATTTTTTGACTCTAAAACAATGATCGAGGAAATGGCTTCTACTTAAGCTTCAAGAAAATCAGATAGGTATCATAAAATTAAAATTCAAATGAAAAAGGATACGGCTAGAGTAATAATTCATATTTGGAGCTTAAGAGGAGGGGAAGATGATCAAAAATAGGACAGGATTAAGGGAGGCCAAAGTAGCATACCTGAACAAGTTGAGAGTTTTGGCATCTGCAAATAATAAAACAATCATATTTATATTTGTTGGAAATAAATGCAATAAATTATGAGCAATCCTAGAGATCCCAAAATACTCCCAAAAAAGTTCCCAAATGACACATGGCGAGTTTTAATTTGTGGGCGCATATTTATGCAAGAGTGCTCCATTATTTTTTAAAGGGAATCACCAATTATAACATGACACTTCTTCATTTGAGAACGTTTTTGGAAATATTTTTCAGACATCTAGAATTTCTCATAAAAATATTACATTACCGAGAAAACAAACACGTAAATTGCATCATTAAATTTTGTTTGTGCACAACGCATTCGACATATGCCTTGCACTAAAACGCATTCAAAAAACACGATTTCCGCAACTTTGTTTCGCATATTATTGGTCAATGCCAACTCTTCCCGAATTCTCATATTCGCTGTCTTATCTCCAAATTTTGCTAAAAATGATTTCTTACATCAACAGTAATTCAATATCAACATAAATTACAGCTAGATATTTTAATTATGAGGAACAAAGTTTTCTTTTTTGAATAATTAGACATATATCTAGTACAAAAGATTCTAATAAATCTCTGGGCCAGAACAAAGTTAATTGTTAGTCATTTTGTAACAATCAATCATAAAACTAGATACTCAAATCTATATCTATCTATATTACTATATTAAAGCGGAATTCACAATAAATCATTGGTCGGTACTATGTGTTCAACATGCTTACTTTGTATCAACAAAATTTGTAAAATCAGCTTATTAGAATTTAACATAAACATGCTTATAAAAATCCAATACAAAGTGATAACATAAATTTATAATCCGAAATCATAATAATTCGTTAGTCCTTTAAATAGTTATATCTATATCCAATTTAGATATATTAATATCCAAATTAAGATAATATTATCATGCACAATAAAAGCATATAAGAATCATAACATTATCAATATCATATTCAAATAACGTAAATGTATATATATATACATATATATAACACACACATATATATAAAGAAAATTATAAAAAATATTAAAATTAAAGCCATGAATTTCATTGGTCATTAGCTAGTATATTTTTCAATAAAATCAAGACAAATATAAAATCCTTCACTAGTTAACAACTAAATAGAAAAATAAGAAGTTACCATAGTTGAGCAGTCTCGGGAATGATGATGAAGAGGTTTAACAAGTACAGATAACTTCAAATTCCGGCTAATGATTCCGGTGGATGACCGGAAATTGTGACATGCATTCACCTGGTAATGGTCTTGTGAGGCCTGGGTGCTAGGTTAATCTTTTTTATATTGGGCTAAGCCCGACAAGAACATAGGTTAAATTGTTATTTTTCTTTGTAAACCATTTTTATAGGTTCAATAAAAAAGGCCAATGCAGTGAGTCCAGTTCAATTTATTTTTTGCTACATTTTTTTATGAATGAAGATATTCTTTTTCTTTTGCTATTTTAAAAATTATCTCTTACTTAAAATTTTCTAATGTCAAATTTTTAAATACTACTAAATTTTGTTACAACTTTTGCACGTACATTACAATTATATATGTTTGCCCATATATCAATGGATAAAAGAGTTTAAAATTGTAATCATTTTTTTGATAAATTGATATTCATTTAAAAAACTAACATACACACACCACATCCAAAAACTATGGCTTCAACTACAGTATTATTGACCAAGGGTGATAAACTTTTAATCGATAAAATAATATGTTTAGTTTATCATTTGTAATGTTATCAGTAAGCACACTAGAAAACATTCAAACACATTAAAAATCTTCAAATTTAAGTGCAGTTGGTCTAGACTTTGATCCTTTTCTCTTGCTTATTTGCTCCATCTCGAGTTCATGAGTCTTCAATATGCCATAGATGTAATAACCGGGAAAATTATGTGAATATTATATGTTAAATAAATAAATATTATGTGTTTTATAAATTTAAAGTAATTATTGCCATGCTATAAGATGTTATAACTGTTATGTGTGTTTCTGTGCGGGCCAGAAAATTTTCCGATTGATTAAAATATGTTTAAATTGCAATTATATGAATTTATCTGCAATCGGGACGCGTGTTTATTAGCGTCTTTATTAAGGTACTTGTTTTATTTCAAGATATACGTGTTTGAATGTATTTTACGTGTTTTCGGGATTTTCTGGTAATTTAGTGATCGTTTCCGTTTTTCAAAAATCAACAGATCGGGACCCCACCGGGACACCAAACCCCACAAAATCGATGTTTTTGTTTTTATAAAATTATTCGTGTTTCAAATACCCTTTATTTTCTTATTATTGAATTATTCACAATTTTTGGGAAATTTTGACATTAATTTTAAATTTTATCGTTTTTAAAATTATTCCTCGTAATTATTATTTTGGGGCTTTAATTATTATAATTAAAGGATAAAAACACCCTTAAATAATTTAGGGGATATAATTTGTTATAAGTATAAATAGCAGATTTATTGTATTTATTTTATTTTATTTCAGAAATTATTAAAAATAAAACAAAAATTCAGGAAATAGAAATGGGGGTTAGGGTTTGAGCTTGAACAGAATCGATCGATTGAGCCGGCTGCAGTAATCGTTTGTTACCTAAACCGATACCAAATCAACGAGCATCTCAGGGCCGATCTTTTGGTACTAATATCTTGATCTATAGTTGCGTATTGATAAAAATCAAAACTTAAGCTCTTCGTTCTTTAGTTTCTAAATTTCTAGATTACTGATTGATTTGTTGGATAATTTTGACAATTGCAGTAGATTCTTGGGAATGTTTATAATCGATTCATGTATAAATTCAATTTGTTTGTTTACAGAAATGGCCGATTCGAGTTTATGGGTTGAGTGTTCTTGTTGTTGGTTTTTCAAATTGATTTTCTGATTATTATGATGTTCTTGATGGTTGTTGATAATTCGAATAGATTAAGAATGATAGTGGCTTTGATTTGGTACCAAAATTTCTGTTTGTCGTTGAGTTTTTGGAATCGCCGAATTGTTCCTTCGAGCTCGCCGACGTTCGGCTGAGACTCGACGGAATCGATGACTTCAACGTCGATTTAAGCAACTGTTGCTTCTGGTGATGGTTGTGAATTGTTTTGAATCGAAACCAGAGGAGAAAGCGAAGCTGGGACATCTGTTATTTCCAGAAACCCAGAGTGAAAACCTGTTTCTGATTTAATTTTTTTTATTTCAAAATTCATTTTCTTATTTTTAAAAATTATTTAAATTGTTTTCAAAAATCATTTAATAATTATTTTAAATACCAAACGAATTATTTCTGAGGTATTTTAAATTTCTAAAATTATTTCCTTTAATTATTTTCAAAAATACATTTCGATTTAAGTATTTATAATTTATTTTAGTTGATTATTTATGAATTTAATTAATTGATTAAAAATCAATTAATCAATTAATTTTATTTATAAATAGTTAACTAAATGTAAATTATTTATAATTAATTCAAATAATTCCTAAAAATTATTTTTAAGGTTTTAAAAATTATATTTGGTATTCAAAAATCAATTAATATTATTATTAATTGATTTAAATCTATTTATTTCTTATTTTATTCATAATAATTAAACCGTTCCTCCGTTTAATACGAAACGAACGCATTCAGACTTAGAAAAATATTGCGCTTCCAATAAAAATACCTTTGAGACCTAATTTCTCTTGTATTGCAATATCATCTGATTTGTTTATCAGTTTGAGTCGGTATTTGATCGATAAATGCTAATATTGACCTGATTTTCATTCTGAAAGCACTGAAACGTATCTTTAAATTATCTGAATTATGTATTACATGAAATATGTGATTACGTGTAATACAAATTCCATGATTATGTGTTACGTGATAGGTATGCTATCTGTTTACAGTTTAAAATGCCATGCTTAGTTATAAACGATCGGGTAGATGTCAAGACGTATAGTTACGTCGATTGAGTTTAGTTCTGTCAATTAAAATAGTCCTTTTTATTTATAGAATCGAGTAGCAAGGAGTGCAGTCAAGTGTTAGACGGAGATAGTAACCAGCAGTTATGAGCAGAGTTATAGTAAGAGGTTATCAAGCATACCAGGCAAGTACCCCTTATTTCACTTATTGTTCAAGTGACGTTTAGTTTGAATCATATTATGCAAATATTATATCTTCATTTATCATTCAATTGATATTGTCTCTGAATCATATTCTTTCAATTTCCAAACTATTTTAAGTTCAGAACAGTTAAACGTTTTATATATTTTGCTATAAATCACTCTATACAGTGGAACATTGAATTTGGATTAGCGAATAACTAATTGTTCTGGTTATTTCGCCATCGATTGTTGAGATAACTCTGGACCATGAGAAATGGAGAGTTATATGGTTAAGGATGTCCTTTGATTCGGCTCCTTTGATCAAAATGTTTTATGGATTGGATGAATGCGTAAGTGACCGGGACGGACGGTCCAGCAGAGGGCTATTTCTATGTGTTATATGAAATATTATGACACCATTTTTGCCACATGCAGGTATATTGCCTTTTTATTTGAGTACTCGTATTTTGGGGACATGTTTCTATGAATCATGACCTTGTGCTATCGCACGGGCTGATCAGCATGTGATAGTACGTCCGTCAGAGTTGGATTCCAATCTAAAAAAAATTATTGTTTATTGTTGATGGCTTGTGAAGCTTTTATTATTGATCAAATATTACTGATTTTTATCCCGTTGTTCAGTTATTATCAGAATGTGGTTTATTATTTCAAGCACATTTTATATTGCTTGCTGAGCATTTCTTTCGCTCATACTTGTTTATCAATCTAATCTTTCAGCTAAGCCAGAGCAGGCTTGAGATCCAGGTTTGGTCAGAAGTCGAGTGCTTATAAATAGTGGTGTGTATTCCAGGTAGACTGTTTTGGGATGCTTGCATAGTCTAGAGGTTTGTAATAAAATTTGAATAATCTGTAAAACTAATTAGACTTATGGTTTGTAATAACACTTGGTTTGTATTAGTGCCTGTTCCATACTATAACCTGTGATCGATCCAGTGCAGGTAAAGGGGTCATATTTATTATATTATTCCACTGTGATTATTTATTTTGGTTTATTGGCTAGTGACCCCCAAATCTAGACCCCGGGTCTGGAGGGCGTCACAGGTTGGTATCAGAGCTACATGTTATGGTCACAGAAACAGGCTTAGGATTGTCATAGGTGAGTCATAGGAAGATCATATAAGATAAGTGCGTGTAGTTTAGCTCTTATAAGGTTAAATTTAGGTTATTGGGTTGGGTTATAATTAAGTTGTTTAGGTTTCTTGTTTTGCATTTAGCCTTAGGCCTTTGTGTTATTACCCTGCTATTTTGGTGGTTTTGAGAATGGTAAGAAGTGATGAAAAGAGGTTGGAAGGTTGTGTTGCAACCCTATCCATTGTTTGTCGGTTTATTTGAGATTTTGAGTAAAGGTTAAAAGGTTTGGAGAATTCTTCATCAATTTTCTTTGTGTTATTATTCTCGAGATGATAAGCAGGATTATGTGATAATGATGTCGCTTGTGTTAATGTGGTAGCAAGTTTATGATATTTTGGGGAAAAGTTAATACTTGAGAATTTTGATATACTAAATAATTGCTACATATTTGACACAATGCTTGACAGATTATTATATATGTTGCCTGTTTCTTACCAGAGTAATGGCACCAAAAAGGAGGAATAATTTAGGAGAGGATCGTACCCAGAGTTGTACAGATCCAGCGATTATCCAGATGTTGGGACTGATGCAGCAATAGATGTTACATCTTACGCAGCAGCAACAACAGCAGCAGCAGCAAGCAGCAGCACCACCTGCAATGACTTTTAAGCAGTTTCAAGCTGTGAAGCCACCTGAGTTCAAGGGAAGTGTTGATCCCGTGGAAGCCAATGCATGGCTCAAGGAGATGGAAAAGGCTTTTGAATTAGTCGGAGCAGGAACTGAACAGAAGACCAAGTTTGCAAGCTACTTTCTGAAGGGCGAGGCGAACTATTGGTGGGAATCCACACGAATATTGGAAGGAGGCGAGTTTATAACTTGGGAGAGGTTTACTGAGCTATTTTTGGAAAAGTATTTCCCAAGGTACATGAAGAACCAAATGGAGATCAAGTTCTTGAACCTGATCCAGGGTGATCTTATTGTGGCTGAGTACGAGGCTAAGTTTACTGAATTGGCAAGGTTCATGCCAGACGAGGTTGATACAGATGAAAAGAAAGCAATAAGGTTTGAAAAGGGATTGAAATTTTGGATTCAGAACAGAGTGGCCATGTTTGAGTTGACTTCATATGTGGCAGTGGTTCAGAAAGCAATGGTGATCGAAAGTAAGAGTGACATGTCTCAAAAAGGAAAAGATGGGAAGAAAAGGAAGATAGAAACCTCAGAAGGAGGTCAGCAGCTAAGTAATTTCCAGAGCCGTTTCAACAGAAGGCCAGAGTTTCAGGGTAATAGGAATATGGGATTCAGAAGACCACAATCAGGAAATGGAGGACAAGGCAACCGTTTTCAGAATTCAAATCAGCAGAGGCCCAATCGTCCACCAGTGCCAGATTGCCAGTTTTGTGGTAAAAAGCATTTTGGGATTTGTAATGCCAATATGACGTGTTTCAAGTATGGCAGGAAGGGACATTTTGCTAATATGTGTCAGAATCCGACTCAAGGTCAGAATTTGGGAACTGGTTGTTATAAGTATGGGAAGCCAGGGCATATTTCCAGAAATTATCCAACACAAGGTATAACAAGTAACACACCAAGGCTTACAGGTGCTCTATCTCAGAGTGTGCCAAGGATTGAAGGACCACCAGCTCAACCCAAAGCCAGAACATTCAACGTGTCTATGAAGGATGCTATTCAGAGTGCAGATGTGGTTGCAGGTACGCTTCCAGTCAACTCCGTAGATGCTAAAGTTTTATTTGATTCTGGAGCTACAAGGTCATTTATTTCTCAAAGTTTTGTCAATAAGCTGCATTGCGAAGTTAAGTTGTTAGAACAAGCATTAATGATAGAGTTAGCTAATAAGAATCAAGTCCCCCTCGACCGAGTGTGCTCGAGGTGTGACATTGAGATAGGAGGACATCATTTCTATGCCAACTTAATACCTTTTAAGTTAGGAGAATTTGATGTTATCTTAGGAATGAATTGGTTGTCAAAAAATAACGCTCAGATTGATTGTAAGAATAGAAAAGTAAGACTTCAGGCATTGGATAGCCAGAAAGAAGGTGGTATTTCGAGGGAAAAAGCAAGAGAAAAAGTTCTTAACGATAGCTCAAGTGAAGAAGTTATTGCGTCAGAATTGTGAAGCGTATTTGGCCCATGTGGTAGACACCAGCAAGGAAGTTCCAGCACTAGAAGCGATTTCAGTTGTCAATGAATTTCCAGATGTCTTTCCAGACGATCTACCAGGATTACCTCCCGATAGAGAAATTGAATTTGCAATTGACCTAGCACCCGGAACAGAACCAGTTTCTAAAGCTCCGTACCGAATGGCACCAGTGGAGATGAAGGAATTGGCGACTCAGCTGCAAGATCTTTTGGAGAAAAGAGTTATCAGACCCAGTGTATCCCCATGGGGCACACCAGTACTGTTTATCAAGAAGAAGGACGGGAGTATGCGACTGTGTATTGACTATCGAGAACTAAATAAGATGACTATTAAGAACAAGTACCCGTTGCCGAGGATCGATGATTTGTTTGACCAATTGAGAGGTGTTGTATGGTTTTCTAAAATAGATTTAAGATTCGGATATCATCAACTGAAGATCAAGTCAGAAGATATTCCAAAGACTGCATTTAGAACCAGATATGGGCATTATGAGTTTCTAGTGATGGCATTTGGATTAACCAACGCACCAGCAGCTTTCATGGATCTGATGAATCGAGTATTCAAGAAGTATTTGGATAAATTCGTGATCGTGTTCGTAGACGACATCTTGATCTATTCTAAGACAGAAGAGGAGCACGCAGAGCATTTGAGGATAGTTCTGGAGATACTGCGACAAAAGAAATTATACGCAAAGTTTTCCAAGTGTGAATTTTGGTTGAAAGAAGTTTAATTTCTTGGGCACGTGATTATCAATAAAGGAGTGGAAGTGGATCCAGCAAAGATTGAAGCCATAATCAACTGGGAGAGACCAAATACACCAACGGAAGTACGAAGTTTCATGGGATTGGCAGGTTACTACAGAAGATTCGTGCAAGATTTTGCAAAGATAGCTACGCCGTTGACAAAGCTCACCAGGATGAACCAGAAATTTGAATGGGACGAGAAATGCGAGGAAAGTTTCCAGGAATTAAAGAATAGATTAGTATCTCCAGTACTAGTCTTGCCAGATGAACAAGGAAATTTTGTAATTTACAGTGATGCATCATACAAAGGATTGGGATGTGTTTTGATGCAACATGACAAGGTGATAGCCTACGCTTCAAGACAGCTGAAACCACATGAAGAGAAATATCCAACTCATGATCTGGAATTGGCAGCTATAGTGTTTGCATTAAAGATTTGGAGGCATTATTTATATAGAGAAAAGTGCGAGATCTACACGGACCATAAAAGTTTAAAGTATATCTTCACCCAGAAGGAATTGAACATGAGGCAAAGAAGATGGCTCGAATTGATCAAGGACTACAACTGTACCATCAATTATCATCCAGGTAAAGCAAATGTGGTGGCCGACGCTCTCAGCAGAAAAGAAAGGTTAAGCATGATAATTTCATCCACGGAATTGATCAAGGAATTTGAGAAGCTTGAAATAGAGTTCAGTACCCCAAGTATGTCTACAGAGGTATTGTGTGCAATGTCTTTTCAACCAGAACTATTAGAGAAGATAAGAAGATGTCAGGAAGAAGTAATAAGCCATGAACGAGACAATTTGACAGGAGAAGAAATATGGACTCAAAAGGATGATAAAGGAATATTAAGATTTTCTTCCAGAATATGGATACCCAACGTAGCCGAGCTGAAAGATGAAATTCTTCGAGATGCTCACAACTCCAGATATTCAATTCATCCCGGAAGTACGAATATGTACAGAGACTTAAGAGAAAACTTTTGGTGGCCAAGCATGAAGAAGAAAATTGCAGAATGGGTAAGTAAGTGTTACACTTGCCAGCGAGTCAAAGCGAAACATCAAAGGCCCAGTGGATTGATACAACCATTGGACATTCCAGAATGGAAGTGGGAGCATATCGCAATGGATTTCATAGTTGGATTATCGAGGACCAGGGCAAATCATGATGCTATTTGGGTTATTATTGACAGACTGATGAAGTTAGCGCATTTTCTTCCTATCAACGAAAGATTCTCAATGGATAAATTGGTACGGTTATATCTTAAGGAAATTGTGACACGACATGGAGTTCCTGTATCCATAGTTTCAGACAGAGATCCTCGATTTAATTCAAGATTTTGGAGAAGTTTTCAAGATTGTCTCGGAACGAAGCTGAACATGAGTACCGTGTATCATCCGCAGACAGACGGCCAAAGTGAAAGGACAATTCAGACTATCGAAGACATGTTAAGGGTATGTGCTCTAGATTTTGAAGGAAGTTGGGACGAACATTTGCCATTGGTTGAATTCTCCTACAATAACAGTTATCATGCCAGCATTGGAATGCCGCCGTACGAAGCTTTGTACGGGAGAAGATGCAGATCTCCAATATGTTGGGAAGAAGTTGGTGAGAGAAAGATTTTGGGTCCAGAATTGATCCAGCAGACGAAAGAGAGAATAGAACTCATTCAGAAATGATTAGTGGCAGCTCAAGATCGTCAACGCAAATATGCTGATCCTGCCAGAAAGGATATAGAATTTGAAGTTGGTGAAGCCGTGCTATTAAAGGTTTCGCCTTGGAAAGGTTTATCAAGATTTGGAAAGAAAGGAAAGCTTAGTCCGCGTTATGTTGGCCCTTTTGAGATTTTGAGGCGTGTGGGAAAGGTTGCTTACGAGTTAGCGTTACCACTTCACATGCAGCATATTCACAATATGTTCCACAAGTCAATGTTGAAGCGTTATTTTCCTAATTCGAATCATGTGATAGAATACGAGCCAATCGAGATTCAACCAGATTTGTCTTTTGTAGAGCAACCAGTTCAAATTTTAGATAAGAAAGAAAAGTTCTTAGGAATAAGTCTGTATCTTTAGTGCGTGTCTTATGGAGGAATCCCAAGGTTGAAGAGTCGACTTGGAGTTGGAAAGCGAAATGCGATTCAAGTATCCTCACTTGTTTTCCTAGGCTGATTCTGAGGACATAATCCTGTTAAAGGGGGAAGGATGTAATAACCGGGAAAATTATATGAATATTATATGTTAAATATATAAATATTATGTATTTTATAAATTTAAAGTAATTATTGCCATGCTATGAGATATTATAACTGTTATGTGTGTTTCTGTGCGGGCCAGAAAATTTTCCGATTGATTAAAATATGTTTAAATTGCAATTATATGAATTTATCTGCAATCGGGACGCGTGTTTATTAGCGTCTTTATTAAGGTACTCATTTTATTTCAAGATATACGCGTTTGAATGTATTTTACGTGTTTTCGGGATTTTCTGGTAATTTAGGGATCGTTTCCGTTTTTCAAAAATCAACGGACCGGGACCCCACCGGGACGTCAAACCCCACAAAATCGATGTTTTTGTTTTTATAAAATTATTCGTGTTTCAAATACCCTTTATTTTCTTATTTTTGAATTATTCGCAATTTTTAGGAAATTTTGACATTAATTTTATATTTTATCATTTTTAAAATTATTCCCCGTAATTATTATTTTGGGGCTTTAATTATTATAATTAAATGATAAAAACACCCTTAATAATTTAGGGGATATAATTTGTTATAAGTATAAATAGCAGATTTATTGTATTTTATTTCAGAAATTATTAAAAATAAAACAAAAATTCAGGAAATAGAATTGGGGGTTAGGGTTTGAGCTTGAACATAATCGATCGATTGAGCCGGCTGCAGTAATCGTTTGTTACCTAAACCGATACCAAATCAACGAGCATCTCAGGGCCGATCTTTTGGTACTAATATCTTGATCTATAGTTGCGTATTGATAAAAATCGAAACTTAATCTCTTCGTTCTTTAGTTTCTAAATTTCTAGATTACTGATTGATTGTTGGATGATTTTGACAATTCCAGTAGATTCATGGGCATGTTTATAGCCGATTCATGTATAAATTCAATTTGTTTGTTTACAGAAATGGCCGATTCGAGTTTATGGGTTGAGTGTTCTTGTTGTTGGTTTTTTCAAATTGATTTTCTGATTATTATGATGTTCTTGATGCTTGTTGATAATTCGAATAGATTAAGAATGATAGTGGCTTTGATTTGGTACCAAAATTTCTGTTTTTCGTTGAGTTTTTGGAATCGCCGGATTGTTCCTTCGAGCTCGTCGGCGTTCGGCTGAGACTCGACGGAATCGATGACTTCAACGTCGATTTAAGCAACTGTTGGTTCCGGTGATGGTTGTGAATTGTTTTGAATCGAAACCAGAGGAGAAAGCGAAGCTGGGACATGTGTTTTGGCCAGAAAATGATCGCCGGAATTTTCCGGGTTGCCGGAATCGACCGTCGGATTCTGGGTTCATAAGAACTCCGGCGGGTCGTTCTTGGTGACCCGTTTAGGTTTTGAATGCGACCCGCTCTTGATCTGTTATTTCCAGAAACCCAGACCGAAAACCTGTTTCTGATTTAATTTTTTTATTTCAAAATTCATTTTCTTATTTTTGAAAATCATTTAAATTGTTTTCAAAAATTAATTTAATAATTATTTTAAATACCAAAAGATTTATTTCTGAGTTATTTTAAATTTCTAAAATTATTTCTTTAATTATTTTCAAAAATACATTTTGATTTAAGTATTTATAATTTATTTTAGTTGATTATTTATGAATTTAATTAATTGATTAAAAATCAATTAATCAATTAATTTTATTTATAAATAGTTAAATAAATGTAAATTATTTATAATTAATTCAAATAATTCCTAAAAATTATTTTTAAGGTTTTAAAAATTATATTTGGTATTCAAAATCAATTAATATTATTATTAATTGATTTAAATCTATTTTTTTCTTATTTTATTCATAATAATTAAACCGTTCGTCCATTTAATAAGAAACGAACGCATACAGACTCAGAAAAATATTGCGCTTCCAATAAAATACTTTTGAGACTAATTTCTCTTGTATTGCAATGTCATTTGATTTGTGTATCAGTTTGAGTCGGTATTTGATCGCTAAATGCTAATATTGACCTGATTTTCATTCTGAAAGCACTGAAACGTATCTTTAAATTATCTGAATTATGTATTACATGAAATATGTGATTACGTGTAATACAAATGCCATGATTATGTTTTACATGATAGGTATGCTATCTGTTTACAGTTTAAAATGTCATGCTTAGTTATAAATGATCGGGTAGATGTCAAGACGTATAGTTACGTCGATTGAGTTTAGTTCTGTCAATTAAAATAGTCCTTTTTATTTATAGAATCGAGTAGCAAGGAGTGCAGGTCAAGTGTTAGACGGAGATAATAACCAGCAGTTATAAGCAGAGTTATAGTAAGAGATTATCGAGCATACCAGGCAAGTACCCCTAACTTCACTTATTGTTCAAGTGAGTTTAGTTTGAATCATATTATGCAAATATTATATCTTCATTTATCATTCAATTGATATTGTCTCTGAATCATATTCTTTCAATTTCCAAACTATTCTAAGTTCAGAATAGTTAAACGTTTTATATATTTCGCTATAAATCACTCTATACAGTGGAACATTGAATTGGGATTAGCGAATAACTAATTGTTCTGGTTATTTCGCCATCGATTGTTGAGATAACTCTGGACCATGAGAAATGAAGAGTTATATGGTTAAGGATGTCCTTTGATTCGACTCCTTTGATCAAAATGTTTTATGGATTGGATGAATGCGTAAGTGACCGGGACGGACGGTCCAGCAGAGGGCTATTTCTATGTGTTATATGAAATATTATGACACCATTTTTGCCACAGGCAGGTATATTGCCTTTTTATTTGAGTACTCGTATTCTGGGGACATGTTTCTATGAATCATGACCTTGTGCTATCACATGGGCTGATCAGCATGTGATAGTACGTCCGTCGGAGTTAGATTCCAATCGAAAAAAATTATTGTTTATTGTTGATGGCTTGTGAAGCTTTTATTATTGATCAAATACTGATTTTTATCCTGTTGTTCAGTTATTATCAGAATGTGGTTTATCATTTCAAGCACATTTTATTTCTTGCTGAGCATTTCTTTCGCTCATACTTGTTTATCAATCTAATCTTTCAGCTAAGCCAGAGCAGGCTTGAGATCCAGGTTTGGTCAGAAGTCGAGTGCTTATAAATAGTGATGTGTATTCCAGGTAGACTGTTTTGGGATGCTTGGATAGTCTAGAGAATTGTAATAAAATTTGAATAATCTGTAAAACTAATTAGACTTATGGTTTGTAATAACACTTGGTTTGTATTAGTGCCTGTTCCATACTATAACCTGTGATCGATCCAGTGCAGGTAAAGGGGTCATATTTATTATATTATTCCCCTGTGATTATTTTATTTTGGTTTATTGGCTAGTGACCCCCAAATCTAGACCCCGGGTTTGGAGGGCGTCACAATAGATCTCATCTAGATATATTTCTTCAAGTTCATAATTATCCTTATTGATGTGACCTTAAACTCCTGCTTTTCAGGGAGTGCAAGTAGAAACTTCAAGTTTGAGTCCTCTAAGTCATATTCCTTGTTGACAAGAGATAAGTCATTCAACAGCTTTTAAAATCTATCATAGGTCTCAGTTAAGGACTCATTGTCAATTGAGTCAAAGTGCTCATATTCCTGAGTAAGTATTGTTCTCTTATTTTTCTTGATAGCAGAAGTACCTTGACACTTTACTTCTAAAGCATCCCAAATTTCCTTTACTGTTTTACATCCAATAACCCTATTGGACATAACACTATCAAGAGTGGTATGCAAGATATGTCTTGCTTTTGCATCTTTCATGATTGATGATAGATCTTCTGCAGTATAGTCTTTCTTTGGTTTATCAACCATCTTTTCTTCTTGACCCGCAATTGCTACGGCCAACTTCATTGGCCTATGCGGACCATCATAAATCGTGCTTAGATATTCCTTCCAAACACATGGCCATCTTAGCCTTCCAAATTGGATATTCATGTATCTTTAGGATTGGAACATGATAGCCTTATACCTACTCATATTATTATTAATCTGTGGTATGGCTGGGGGTGGTCGATTCTGTTGTGGTTCTTTGTCTGCCAATTGTTAGGTCCGTAATACAACTGTAGAGGGGGGTGAATATAGTTTATGCAAACAATTCGATAAAGCTTAACATAATCAATAGTTTTTATATTAATCAGATACAAACTGTAACAAAAGTACCCTCTCAAAAAGATGAATTATATAAAAGATATAACAATTTTGTTACACCTATAGTGTAAACATAATATGTGTTTATATAGTGCACAGTTACACAATCAATAAGGAATCAATTATATTACAATAAGGAATCCTAATACATATCTATGTATGATTACTTCTATAAGTAAAGTTCTTCACCGTCTTAAATTCTGCAATCCCTTTCCTTCTTTGATATCTACTGATGTGACTGAGTACTGATCAAATGCTGATCATCAAATACTGATAGACAGATACTTATGACGTCACCTTTAGTAAATCCTGATATCAAATACTGATAATAAACTCTGATAGTTTATATACTGATATCATCAATTTCTTCTAACATATTAATTTACAAAATATTAATAAAATTTATTCAAACTTTGGTCAATTTGACTAGTCAAAAGTCAAATGTGACAAATAAAAAGAAAGAAATATTTTTAAAAAAACCCTTAAAATTACCAATTTCTCCATTTTATAAAGTGCAAAATATTTTTTTTTATTACTTAAAGTTAGGTATGCAAATTATAAAATAATACAATGTATTATAAGGCTGTAAAATTTATTATTTATGGGGTAAATTACTTATTATTATCTTTTTTAGATAAATTGTGTAATATTTGTCTATATGTTCCATAGATAATCGATTAATTTTTTTTAAAAGATTGCACTTTTAAAAGTAGTCTCAATTACTCATTTTTAATATTACTCTTAAGTTCTACCACTAATTTTAGATACTACACATATAATATATATATTTATATATATATTTCTTTTTTATCGATCTTCGTCTATTTGACGAACTTTTGAAAACTGAATTTTGTTTGTTACTTCTTTATTTTATATACTTTTTACTATACTCATTTTTCATATCTATTTATGTTTACATCGATTCTTCATCAATGCATATTTTTGTGAATAAAGGATTTTGTTTTTTCCAAGTTGTCTTTTTTATTTTGTTTTATTTCACAAGCGTGATTTATTTTTAATTTTTATCGACTCTTGTGATTTTGACTTATATGGTAATCTATATATAGTGATGATTTGTAAATTAAAGATCATTTTGTGAGTTTTGCGTGGCTGTAAAATTGCCAAATTTTGAATACTAGAACTCAAGATAAAATCAAAATAAAATTAAAATGAAAACCTATAAATACTTTTTTTGTTTAAATATCTCAAAGGACCGTTAGATCTTGAAATAAAGAGATGATAAGTGTAGGCTCTAAATTAAAGAAATATTTTTATTTTCATGATTTAAATAAAAAAGAAGTAGATTTTCTATATATAAACAAATACTTAATGCAAATTTCGTAACTTTGTTTTCACTTCAGTTTCTGAATAATTTTAGCTATATAACAATTTTTAAACCATACCTTAATTAAATATTATTTTGTGAGGTTCATGTATGTTATAAATTCGTCAAAATCTTATTTATCTAACAAATGATATAGTCAAAATAAAAATTAAAAGAAACATGACTAATCAAAGTATGAGAGGAAATACATGTAATTTTCTGTGTATGCTATTTTGTAAATCATCACTTAATATATATATTATATAGGGAGTTACTCAAATGAGAACCCCCACTATTATGAGATATGAGATCCAATCTTATCTATACATTTATATTTTAAGTTCTGTTTTTTACTTTTAATCTCTATCATCTAACCACATCCTTCCTTACCCCTCACCTCCTTCCCTACCAGCCTCTGCCACCGACCACCGGTTGCCATCATTGCCGGAAAAAATTGGCTGCCACCGTTGTCGGTAAAACACCATACCTCTTTCTCTCTCGCCCCTCTTCCTCCGCACCACCCCTCATCCTGCCTCTATAATCTCCTTCAACTCCAATGCCATCCTTTACCACTACGCCACCTGAAACTTCGAAGACACATCTACGCCATCCTCAACATATCTAATCATCCTTAAAATCAGCCTCGAATTGCAAATGTCTCATAATCCAAGATTCAGATTAGGTGCTTCAGTTAAATTGTCGACTACGTTCCATAATCGACCCCATATTGTTGTGTGAATCCTTTAAACAACGGACTGAACTCATCTTAATCACGGGGGAAAACGTTTCATCATAATCGACCCCATATTTTTGTGTGAATCCTTTAGCAACCAACCGAGCTTTGCAACGCTCAAGGGTTCCATCAGCATGTAGTTTTGTTTTGAAAACCCATTTACAACCAATAGGCTTTTTATTTGGAGGCAACTCAAAAATATCCCAAGTATGGTTATCATTCAAAGCCTTAATCTCCTTGTCCATGGATTCAACCCATAATGGGTGAGTAGCTGCTTTTTGATATGTTGAAGGCTCAACAAGTTCTTGATTATAGGCTATAAACGCTCTATGAGAAGCAGGCATATGTTCATACTTCGCTAAGTTGCAATGTAGAGACTGAGATAAAGATGCCAGCTTACAATAATAGTGATTAAGATATGAAGGTGTCTTCCTAGTTCAAATTGATTGTCTAGTATTTGCAGAAATACTATCAAAAAAATTAGTAGAACTACGGGAGTGAGTAACACTAGGACTTGTAGCACTGGAAGAACTTGGAATATTAGAAACAGGTAGAGTGATGGGATTATGAATGACATTATTATCAATTCTTGTATCAATAACAGAGACCTCATTATTCATGTTAGAGTTGTTAGTGGATATGTCAGGATTGGGTACGTCGGGATTCAGATCAGGATTCAAATCAGGAGACCGAGGACTAGTATTTGAGTCATCAAAATGAGATTGGTGAATAATGGACACATCGGTGCTAATGGGAACAAATATAGAAGAAATATATTGGGAGGTAGTAATCTGGGAGGAAGAAATCATATGAAATGGAAAATGGTGTTCGTGAAAAATTACATCACTAGATACAATAGTAGAAGTAGATAAATCTAGAACTTTATACGCCTAGTGCTGTCATGGATAACCAATAAAAACATAAGGACGGGAACGAGGACTGAATTTATCCCTATGCACTTTTAGAGTGGAAACATAGCAGAGGCAACCATATACTCTCAAATGATCTAGATTAGGTGAGGTCTTATGAAGCCTGAAATATGGAGTGTGAAAATCAATACTTTTAAGAGGCATACGATTTATCAAATATGCTGCACAAAGAACTGACTCACCCCAGAAATGAGCAGGCAATTAGACTGAAAATGAAGACCAGCAGTCTCCAAGAGATGTCGATGTTTTCATTCAACCACCCCATTTTGTTGCGGGGTGTAACTGCAACTAAGTTGATAAATGATTCCCTTAGCTTGGAGAAGTGTCTTGAAAGAACCTTGCATGATTCCTTAGCATTATCAAATCGTATAACCATTACCTTTCTAGAAAATTGTGTCTCAACATAAGAAAGAAATGAAGAAAATCTGAAGTAACATCAGATTTATATCGAATCAAATTATGCAAGTATAACGACTGTAATCATCAACAATTGTTACAATTGATTACAAGAATTATGATTCTTGATATGGTAGGTCCCCATAAATCCAAAGGTAACAATTCAAAAACAAAAGTTGTTTTGATGCTACTATGAGAAAAAGGATGTCGAGATTGTTTTGCCATAGGACACACCTGACAAACAGAGTCTACAACACTACTCTTGTTATCACAAAAGGAATGTAAGAGTTGAAGCTGAGAAAAGGGTAAATTCCCCTGCGTAGATGCCACAACTTAGAGTCTTTTAACACTGGGATTGGCAGTTGGAGTCTTGAATAGAATACCATTATTAGCATAATCTTGTTTACATGGAACAACATATAGCCCAACATTAAGTTCACCAAGAAGCACTGAAGGCTACTTCAGGAATGGTCCTTGAGATGGCATTAGTAGCATAAAATATGACATTATAATTCATTTGCTGACATAATAACTGAAAGCAATCTGTACTGAAATGCAGGTACATGTAGAACAACTGTTCCAATATGTTTGACTGATATTCTACAACCATCCGGAATTATGATAGAATCATCATCAGTGAGAATACTGTAACTATTGAAGTCGGATAAGTGAGGGCTGATATGATCAGTAGCCCCACTATCTAAAAACCATTCTTGAGTGAATGATGTTAACAGACACATCTTACCTGCAAGTAGAGCATGACTAGATGTTCTGTCATCAGAAAACTTCTGTTATTCAATAATTCGATGAGCAGATTGTACTGCTCATTAGAGATGGGAGAAACAAGTGAAGAGGATTGAGTAGTAGTAGTAACAACACTCTCATAATCAGTAGTGTTTGAAGCAATGATACATCATGATTATAATCGTAAAGAAGCAAAAAATCAATTAACATTTCAGCGATTAAGAGATCAGAAAAGCTACGATTCAGAGATCGAATAATCGGTTTAGAGATTTAACAAATAGTTTAGAGATTGAAGAAATAATCTAGAGATCAAACAAAAAGTTTAGAAATGGAAACTACGATTCAGAGATTGAAAACACCTGATTGAAGCGTTTAGAGATCGAGATAATGATTCAGAGATTGAACACACTTGATTAATGTAATCGAGAAGATCTGTGAAAGATTCAAATCCAGGAATTAAATCGAAACTCGCTCTGATACCATGTTAGATTTGCTGATCTTCTACATTATTCAGCAAGTATTCATGAAGAACATCAAGAAGCTGTCATTGCTTAATCAGGAAGTAAAAATGTACAAGTGCAAAACTAAATATATTACAAATGTTCCAGGCTATTCTAACTCACTATTGGACATGTACATATTACATAGTGACGTGCCTATATTACCGAGAATCATGGGTGTACCTATTTATAGTTTTGTGTATAATCAAGCAGCTAGAGCTGTATTTATATTGTATAATATATGATAGGTATTTACTTTGGGCTTTTGCCCCCAAATTATATCCATCTACTCTTCCTTTTTCCATGTAGGCTCACTATTTTAGGTGTTAATTGGTGTTTGTTTTTCATTCTATTAAGTTATTGCATGGTAAAATGAAACAATTTATTTCGATCTTTCTTTGTGGCATACAGATTATTTTCAGGGTACTCAAATTGTTTCAACTCAGGCTACTTATTGTAGCAACTATTGCAAGGTACGTTTTCTTAGACTTAAGTATAGAGATATTGATATGGATGGCCTGGGCTATCTCGTCATATGGTATAAGCTTTAGACTTCATATAGTGTAAAATACTTCCTCCGTCCTAATTTATCTATATTGTTTGACTTTTTGTGGTCAAATTGACTCAACTTTCACCGTAAATTAAATATCAATCTTTCATTATTTGAAAAATGAAAGAATACGTATTAAAGTAGATTACGTGCACTTTCGAAGGATATAATTTTTATAATTTTTTCCAATTGTATACTATATGAAATTTTTAGTCAAAATTAGGTCAATTTGACCGTCAAACATCATAGATAAATTGGGACGGAGGGAGTAAATTTTTCTTAGATACTCAGACCAAAATATTGATGATCGAGCGAGGAAAAATATGGTTTGAACACCAAAAGTGGAGAATAAGTGACCAATTGCTTGCCAGCTCTGAGCACCATGTCAAAGCTACAAAATATATGTGCGTTTAACATTTTATTCAGTACCATTACATGTATTTATCATGTGTAACTCTTTTATAATAATTTTTCATATATCACTGTAAGCCGTAAATTGAGATTTGTCTCTTATTTGGCAATCTATATATTGAAAATTGATTTTTAATTCGTTATACTTGATAATTTCAGATCATTCTAAAGATCTGGTCTATTTTGTGATAGGTCATACCTCTGCGGATCATTCCTATATTCCAATAGATGTGCCACTTCATAATATATTGGATTTTCAAATTTAACCACCTTAGATTGCACATTAGCAGCTCCAGCGCTAAAATAATGCAATTAAAGTATATTAGAATGATAATTTAAAAACCATGTGATAATTAACCAATGCTCATTAAACTTTAAGATATGTAGACAGTTGCAGACACTTAAATTTAACAATTTTTCTATAACTTTTCAGACGAACTGAATACGATGTCAAATGAGAATGTAAAACTATTCCAAGAAAAAACACATTAATTTTCTTGTCAACCACATAGTTTCCCACCTGATGCAGTAACTTTTCAGCTGAGTACTTAATACCAAGACTGAATGAAGATCAAGAGGAGTTTTCTTTCTACAAAAGATGAAAATATGTTATCACCGTTAGGGAAATTTAAATTATAAGTTTTTAAATACAGTGAAATTTGACAACTATTCTTAAATAGAGAGCTCACAGTTCTTGCTCCAATTCTGTGAGCACATTCCCTGTTCTCTCAAAAAAAAGTTCAGAGCTTCCTCGGCATAGAAATCCGTATTATTTCTCTGTCCAAAGTTTTCCAGTGCACTAAAGTTCTCATTTAGGTGACCCTGCAAAACCAGTGTCATCAAATTGCTATTTTCTAGCACCAACAAAGTTTTGTCAAAGGAATTGAGAATCATGTAATTAACTCTAAATATAATGAAATCATGATACACATATAGTTGCTAAATTGCAACTTAAAGATCATAGTAGAAAAAATTAGCTGCCTATACAAAATTTTATCAGTTCTTGTGAGTTACAGATCCTAAGTAACAGAACACATAGTGATACAAAAGGTAACGATCATAAAACCTCAGCAAACAGGCGTTGCCTAGTCTCAGCAATCTGTTGAACCATGCGATTCAAGTCCATCCTCTAAAGTAAATTTTATGATTGCGGATGCAGACTGCATAGATGATAAACTCAAAGAGAGATTTATATTGTTGCCCTGCTGTAAGCCTGCAGTAAATGTATAGATGCGAATTAATATCATCCGCTACTCGTGCATTCAATACCTTTTGCAACATAGTGTATAGTCAAACATTTTAGATATTATAACGGAACCATTAATGATATTACGATTACAAGTGAAACACGTAAGTGAATACTTAAGATCACCACATTCAATAAAATTCCATCTTAATTGCATTCCCAACGAATATGTAATAACAAACTGAAATTAAAAAAATATGCATGAACCACATCACTAACTAGTCTTAAAGCGCTAACCACAAAGGAGAGGAATAATAAATATTAAATTATCAATGATGCATATACTATCTGAACTGCTTGAGTTGCATTTATGCTGATGAAGTTCCAATCTGACACGTGTACCCATCCGTTTTGCCAAATTTTAACTCTGAAATACACTGTCCAGCATATGATACCCTTGGCAGAGCTGGGCATAGGTACCTTAAAGGATAAATGTTAAACTGAATAGGGGTATGCAAGATACATATTTATTCACAAATCTAATTCTTGTTACGATAAAAAAAGAGAACCTGTAATTTTAATGCAAAATTCAGGTACCGAATAGGCAATTACACATTTGCATTTAATTTTGTACCTGTATTCTAAACGATTTAATTAATACTCCAATGCGAAAATCCTTAATCTTCAAAACATTAGGTTATACAGTATTATACACATTAAAGGATTCACAAACTATTATTTATAGACAAAGATCTGCTTAACAACAAGCCATTTTTACCTGTATTCAATTTTAAACACCTGAATAATGTTAGGCTCGCTAAACACGCCTTAACTCACATTAGTATGATATTGTCCGCTTTGGGCCGAGCCCGCACGGATTTGTTTTTGGGCACCTCCCAAAAGGCCTCATTCTAATTGGAGTTAACTGGATGCTTATATGCTAGGAAACTGCCCCTCCCACAACGATGTGGGACAACTTCCTAAACAATCCCCCCTTCACCACATTAGGCCCAACACCTGTCGATTCCGCCTCATTTAGTGTGAATATGCTCCCCCTGGACCCATACTGGAATCCTACTGGCTTTCTGGCTCTCCCTAGGCCTATACTTGAAGGTCCACCTACCTTTTCCTTCAGCCCATTCTGGGTAGCCCATCTGCCTCCTCCTAGGCCCATTCTGGAAGCCCAACTGAGATTGTTCTGGACCATTATAACCTGAAGCTCTGATATCACTTGTTAGGCTCGCTGAGCATGCCTTAACTCCACATTAGTATGATATTGTCCGCTTTGGGCCGAGCCCGCACGGATTTGTTTTTGGGCACCTCCTAAAAGGCCTCATTCTAATTGGAGTTAACTGACTGCTTATATGCTAGGAAACTGCCCCTCCCACAAATGATGTGGACAACTCCTAACAAATAAGGGTAGAAAAACAATTAAAAGTAAGAAATGTCAATGGTAGGATGAGACTTCATTGAAGAACAAGCTTCCTCTAATGCACATAGGAAACTATTGAACATGAAGGATGTAAAGATAGTGGCATAAATTCAAGATAATATTTTTTATCTTTCAGTATACATTATAATTTAAACTATATAATGAGTGCTAATTTCATATCTTCCCTTTACTAGTAATAACGGTGAATATTATTATTTTTTGACTCTAAAACAATGATCGAGGAAATGGCTTCTACTTAAGCTTCAAGAAAATCAGATAGGTATCATAAAATTAAAATTCAAATGAAAAAGGATATGGCTAGAGTAATAATTCATATTTGGAGCTTAAGAGGAGGGGAAGATGATCAAAAATAGGACAGGATTAAGGGAGGCCAAAGTAGCATACCTGAACAAGTTGAGAGTTTTGGCATCTGCAAATAATAAACAGTCATATTTATATTTGTTCGAAATAAATGCAATAAATTATGAGCAATCCTAGAGATCCCAAATACTCCCAAAAAAGTTTCCAAATGACACATGGCGAGTTTTAATTTGTGGGCGCATATTTATGCAAGAGTGCTCCATTATTTTTTAAAGGGAATCACCAATTATAACATGACACTTCTTCATTTGAGAACGTTTTTGGAAATATTTTTCAGACATCTAGAATTTCTCATAAAAATATTACATTACCGAGAAAACAACAAGTAAATTGCATCATTAAATTTTGTTTGTGCACAACGCATTCGACATATGCCTTGCACTAAAACGCATTCAAAAAACACGATTTCCGCAACTTTGTTTCGCATATTATTGGTCAATGCCAACTCTTCCCGAATTCTCATATTCGCTGTCTTATCTCCAAATTTTGGTAAAAATGATTTGTTACATCAACAGTAATTCAATATCAACATAAATTACAGCTAGATATTTTAATTATGAGGAACAAAGTTTTCTTTTTTGAATAATTAAACATATATCTAGTACAAAAGATTCTAATAAATCTCGGGGCCAGAACAAAGTTAATTGTTAGTCATTTTGTAACAATCAATCATAAAACTAGATACTCAAATCTATATCTATCTATACTACTATATTAAAGCGGAATTCACAATAAATCATTGGTCGGTACTATGTGTTCAACATGCTTACTTTGTATCAACAAAATTTGTAAATCAGCTTATTAGAATTTAACATAAACATGCTTATAAAAATCCAATACAAAGTGATAACATAAATTTATAATCCGAAATCATAATAATTCGTTAGTCCTTTAAATAGTTATATCTATATCCAATTTAGATATATTAATATCCAAATTAAGATAATATTATCATGCACAATAAAAGCATATAAGAATCATAACATTATCAATATCATATTCAAATGACGTAAATATATATATATATACATATATATAACACACACACATATATATAAAGAAAATTATAAAAAATATTAAAATTAAAGCCGTGAATTTCATTGGTCATTAGCTAGTATATATTTCAATAAAATCAAGACAAATATAAAATCCTTCACTAGTTAACAACTAAATAGAAAAATAAGAAGTTACCATAGTTGAGCAGTCTCGCGAATGATGATGAAGAGGTTTAACAAGTACAGATAACTTCAAATTCCGGCTAATGATTCCGGTGGATGACCGGAAATTGTGACATGCATTCACCTGGTAATGGTCTTGTGAGGCCTGGGTGCTAGGTTAATCTTTTTTATATTGGGCTAAGCCCGACAAGAACATAGGTTAAATTGTTATTTTTCTTTGTAAACCATTTTTATAGGTTCAATAAAAAGGCCAATGCAGTGAGTCCAGTTCAATTTATTTTTTGCTACATTTTTTTATGAATGAAGATATTCTTTTTCTTTTGCTATTTTAAAAATTATCTCTTACTTAAAATTTTCTAATGTCAAATTTTTAAATACTACTAAATTTTGTTACAACTTTTGCACGTACATTACAATTATATATGTTTGCCCATATATCAATGGATAAAAGAGTTTAAAATTGTAATCATTTTTTGATAAATTGATATTCATTTAAAAAACTAACATACACACACCACATCCAAAAACTATGGCTTCAACTACAGTATTATTGACCAAGGGTGATAAACTTTTAATCGATAAAATAATATGTTTAGTTTATCATTTGTAATGTTATCAGTAAGCACACTAGAAAACATTCAAACACATTAAAAATCCTCAACTTTAAGTGCAGTTGGTCTAGACTTTGATCCTTTTCTCTTGCTTATTTGCTCCATCTCGAGTTCATGAGTCTTCAATATGCCATAGATGTAATAACCGGGAAAATTATGTGAATATTATATGTTAAATAAATAAATATTATGTGTTTTATAAATTAAAGTAATTATTGCCATGCTATGAGATGTTATAACTGTTATGTGTGTTTCTGTGCGGGCCAGAAAATTTTCCGATTGATTAAAATATGTTTAAATTGCAATTATATGAATTTATCTGCAATCGTGACGCGTGTTTATTAGCGTCTTTATTAAGGTACTCATTTTATTTCAAGATATACGTGTTTGAATGTATTTTACGTGTTTTCGGGATTTTCTGGTAATGTAGTGATCGTTTCCGTTTTTCAAAAATCAACGGATCGGGACCCCACCGGGAAACCAAACCCCACGAAATCGATGTTTTGTTTTTATAAAATTATTCGTGTTTCAAATACCCATTATTTTTCTTATTTTTGAATTATTCGCAATTTTTAGGAAATTTTGACATTAATTTTATATTTTATCGTTTTTAAAATTATTCCCCGTAATTATTATTTTGGGGCTTTAATTATTATAATTAAATGTTAAAAACACCCTTAAATAATTTAGGGGATATAATTTGTTATAAGTTATAAATAGCAGATTTATTGTATTTTATTTCAGGAATTATTAAAAATAAAACAAAAATTCAGGAAATAGAAATGGGGGTTAGGGTTTGAGCTTGAACATAATCGATCGATTGAGCCGGCTTGCAGTAATCGTTTGTTACCTAAACCGATACCAAATCAACGAGCATCTCAGGGCCGATCTTTTGGTACTAATATCTTGATCTATAGTTGCGTATTGATAAAAATCGAACTTAATCTCTTCGTTCTTTAGTTTCTAAATTTCTAGATTACTGATTGATTGTTGGATGATTTTGACAATTCCAGTAGATTCATGGGCATGTTTATAGCCGATTCATGTATAAATTCAATTTGTTTGTTTACAGAAATGGCCGATTCGAGTTTATGGGTTGAGTGTTCTTGTTGTTGGTTTTTCAAATTGATTTTCTGATTATTATGATGTTCTTGATGCTTGTTGATAATTCGAAAAGATTAAGAATGATAGTGGCTTTGATTTGGTACCAAAATTTCTGTTTTTCGTTGAGTTTTGGAATCGCCGGATTGTTCCTTCGAGCTCGTCGGCGTTCGGCTGAGACTCGACGGAATCGATGACTTCAACGTCGATTTAAGCAACTGTTGGTTCCGGTGATGGTTGTGAATTGTTTTGAATCGAAACCAGAGGAGAAAGCGAAGCTGGGACATGTGTTTTGGCCAGAAAATGATCGCCGGAATTTTCCGGGTTGCCGGAAATCGACCGCCGGATTCTGGGTTCATAAGAACTCCGGCGGGTCGTTCTTGGTGACCGTTTAGGTTTTGAATGCGACCCGCTCTTGATCTGTTATTTCCAGAAACCCAGACCGAAAACCTGTTTCTGATTTAATTTTTTTTATTTCAAAATTTCATTTTCTTATTTTTGAAAATCATTTAAATTGTTTTCAAAATCATTTAATAATTATTTTAAATACCAAAAGATTTATTTCTGAGTTATTTTAAATTTCTAAAATTATTTCCTTTAATTATTTTCAAAATACATTTCGATTTAAGTATTTATAATTTATTTTAGTTGATTATTTATGAATTTAATAATTGATTAAAAATCAATTAATTTTATTTATTAATAGTTAAATAAATGTAAATTATTTATAATTAATTCAAATAATTCCTAAAAATTATTTTTAAGGTTTTAAAAATTATATTTGGTATTCAAAAATCAATTAATATTATTATTAATTGATTTAAATCTATTTATTTCTTATTTTATTCATAATAATTAAACCGTTCGTCCGTTTAATACGAAACGAACGCATACAGACTCAGAAAAATATTGCGCTTCCAATAAAAATACCTTTGAGACCTAATTTCTCTTGTATTGCAATGTCATTTGATTTGTGTATCAGTTTGAGTCGGTATTGATCGCTAAATGCTAATATTGACCTGATTTTCATTCTGAAAGCACTGAAACGTATCTTTAAATTATCTGAATTATGTATTACATGAAATATGTGATTACGTGTAATACAAATGCCATGATTATGTTTTACATGATAGGTATGCTATCTGTTTACAGTTTAAAATGCCATGCTTAGTTATAAATGATCGGGTAGATGTCAAGACGTATAGTTACGTCGATTGAGTTTAGTTCTGTCAATTAAAATAGTCCTTTTTATTTATAGAATCGAAGTAGCAAGGAGTGCAGTCAAGTGTTAGACGGAGATAATAACCAGCAGTTATAAGCAGAGTTATAGTAAGAGATTATCGAGCATACTAGGCAAGTACCCCTAACTTCACTTATTGTTCAAGTGACGTTTAGTTTGAATCATATTATGCAAATATTATATCTTCATTTATCATTCAATTGATATTGTCTCTGAATCATATTCTTTCAATTTCCAAAACTATTCTAAGTTCAGAATAGTAAACGTTTTATATATTTCGCTATAAATCACTCTATACAGCGGAACTTTGAATTGGGATTAGCGAATAACTAATTGTTCTGGTTATTTCGCCATCGATTGTTGAGATAACTCTGGACCATGAGAAATGGAGAGTTATATGGTTAAGGATGTCCTTTGATTCGACTCCTTTGATCAAAATGTTTTATGGATTGGATGATATGCGTAAGTGACCGGGACGGACGGTCCAGCAGAGGGCTATTTCTATGTGTTATATGAAATATTATGACACCATTTTTGCCACAGGCAGGTATATTGCCTTTTTATTTGAGTACTCGTATTCTGGGGACATGTTTCTATGAATCATGACATTGTGCTATCACATGGGCTGATCAGCATGTGATAGTACTGACTCACCCCAGAAATGAGCAGGCAATTTTAGACTGAAAATGAAGAACACAAGCAGTCTCCAAGAGATGTCGATGTTTTCATTCAACCACCCCATTTTGTTGCGGGGTGTAACTGCAACTAAGTTGATAAATGATTCCCTTAGCTTGGAGAAGTGTCTTGAAAGAACCTTCTATGAATTCCTTAGCATTATCAAATCGTATAACCATTACCTTTCTAGAAAAATTGTGTCTCAACATAAGAAAGAAATGAAGAAAATACTGAAGTAACATCAGATTTATATCGAATCAAATTTATGCAAGGTATAACGACTGTAATCATCAACAATTGTTACAAATTGATTACAAGAATTATGATTCTTGATATGGTATGGTCCCCATAAATCCAAAGGTAACAATTCAAAAACAAAAGTTGTTTTTGATGCTACTATGAGAAAAAGGATGTCGAGATTGTTTTGCCATAGGACACACCTGACAAACAGAGTCTACAACACTACTCTTGTTATCACAAAGGAATGTAAGAGTTGAAGCTGAGAAAAGGGTAAATCCCCGTGCGTAGATGCCACAACTTAGAGTCTTTAGTAACACTGGGATTGGCAGTTGGAGTCTTGAATAGAATACCATTATTAGCATAATCTTGTTTACATGGAACAACATATAGCCCAACATTAAGTTCACCAAGAAGCACTGAAGGCTACTTCAGGAATGGTCCTTGAGATGGCATTTAGTAGCATAAAATATGACCTTATATTCATTTGCTGACATAATAACTGAAAGCAATCTGTACTGAAATGCAGGTACATGTAGAACAACTGTTCCAATATGTTTGACTGATATTCTACAACCATCCGGAATTATGATAGAATCATCATCAGTGAGAATACTGTAACTATTGAAGTCGGATAAGTGAGGGCTGATATGATCAGTAGCCCCACTATCTAAAAACCATTCTTGAGTGAATGATGTTAACAGACACATCTTACCTGCAAGTAGAGCATGACTAGATGTTCTGTCATCAGAAAAACTTCTGTTTATTCAATAATGCGATGAGCAGATTGTACTGCTCATTAGAGATGGGAGAAACAAGTGAAGAGGATTGAGTAGTAGTAGTAACAACACTCTCATAATCAGTAGTGTTTGAAGCAATGATACATCATGATTATAATCGTAAAGAAGCAAAAAATCAATTAACAATTTCAGCGATTAAGAGATCAGAAACAGCTACGATTCAGAGATCGAATAATCGGTTTAGAGATTTAACAAATAGTTTAGAGATTGAAGAAATAATCTAGAGATCAAACAAAAAGTTTAGAAAGAAATGGAAAACTACGATTCAGAGATTGAAAACCACCTGATTGAAGCGTTTAGAGATCGAGATAATGATTCAGAGATTGAACACACTTGATTAATGTAATCGAGAGATCTGTGAAGATTCAAATCCAGGAATTACATCGAAACTCGCTCTGATACCATGTTAGATTTGCTGATCTTCTACATTATTCAGCAAGTATTCATGAGAACATCAAGAAGCTGTCATTGCTTAATCAGGAAGTAAAAATGTAAAGTGCAAAACTAAATATTACAAATGTTCCAGGCTATTCTAACTCACTATTGGACATGTACATATTACATAGTGATCGTGCCTATATTACCGAGAATCATGGGTGTACCTATTTATAGTTTTGTGTATAATCAAGCAGCTAGAGCTGTGTATTATATTGTATAATATATGATAGGTATTTACTTTGGGCTTTTGTCCCCCAAATTATATCCATCTACTCTTCCTTTTTCCATGTAGGCTCACTATTTAGGTGTTAATTGGTGTTTGTTTTTCCTTCTATTAAGTTATTGCATGGTAAAATGAAAAATTTATTTCGATCTTTCTTTGTGGCATACAGATTATTTTCAGGGTACTCAAATTTGTTTCAACTCAGGCTACTTATTGTAGCAACTATTGCAAGGTACGTTTTCTTAGACTTAAGTATAGAGATATTGATATGGATGGCCTGGGCTATCTCGTCATATGGTATAAGCTTTAGACTTCATATAGTGTAAATACTTCCTCCGTCCTAATTTATCTATATTGTTTGACTTTTTGTGGTCAAATTGACTCAACTTTTCACCGTAAATTAAATATCAATCTTTCATATTTTGAAAAATGAAAGAATACGTATTAAAGTAGATTACGTGCACTTCGAAGGATTATAATTTTTATAATTTTTTCCAATTGTATACTATATGAAATTTTTAGTCAAAATTAGGTCAATTTGACCGCCAAAAAAGTCAAACATCATAGATAAATTGGGACGGAGGGAGTAAATTTTATCTTAGATACTCAGACCAAAATATTGATGATCGAGCGAGGAAAAATATGGTTTTGAACACCAAAAGTGGGAGAATAAGTGACCAATTGCTTGACCAGCTCTTGAGCACCATGTCAAAGCTACAAAATATATGTGCGTTTTTAACATTTTATTCAGTACCATTACATGTATTTATCATGTGTAACTCTTTTATCATAATTTTTCATATATACATCTGTAAGCCGTAAATATTGAGATTTGTCTCTTATTTGGCAATCTATATATTGAAAATTGATTTGTAATTCGTTATACTTGATAATTTCAGATCATTCTAAAGATCTGGTCTATTTTGTGATAGGTCATACCTCTGCGGATCATTCCTATATTCCAATAGATGTGCCACTTCATAATATATTGGATTTTCAAATTTAACCACCTTAGATTGCACATTAGCAGCTCCAGCGCTAAAATAATGCAATTAAAGTATATTAGAATGATAATTTAAAAACCATGTGATAATTAACCAATGCTCATTAAACTTTTAAGATATGTAGACAGTTGCAGACACTTAAATTTAACAATTTTTTCTATAACTTTTCAGACGAACTGAATACGATGTCAAATGAGAATGTAAAACTATTCCAAGAAAAAACACATTAATTTTCTTGTCAACCACATAGTTTCCCACCTGATGCAGTAACTTTTCAGCTGAGTACTTAATACCAAGACTGAATGAAGATCAAGAGGAGTTTTCTTTCTACAAAAGATGAAAATATGTTATCACCGTTAGGGAAATTTAAATTATAAGTTTTTAAATACAGTGAAATTTGACAACTATTCTTAAATATAGAGAGCTCACAGTTCTTGCTCAATTCTGTGAGCACATTCCCTGTTCTCTCAAAAAAAGTTCAGAGCTTCCTCGGCATAGAATCCGTATTATTTCTCTGTCCAAAGTTTTCCAGTGCACTAAAGTTCTCATTTAGGTGACCCTGCAAAAACCAGTGTCATCAAATTGCTATTTTCTAGCACCAACAAAGTTTTGTCAAAGGAATTGAGAATCATGTAATTAACTCTAAATATAATGAAATCATGATACACATATAGTTTCTAAATTGCAACCTTAAAGATCATAGTAGATAAAAATTAGCTGCCTATACAAAATTTTATCAGTTCTTGTGAGTTACAGATCCTAAGTAACAGAACACATAGTGATACAAAAGGTAACGATCATAAAACCTCAGCAAACAGGCGTTGCCTAGTCTCAGCAATCTGTTGAACCATGCGATTCAAGTCCATCCTCTAAAGTAAATTTTATGATTGCGGATGCAGACTGCATAGATGATAAACTCAAAGAGAGATTTATATTGTTGCCCTGCTGTAAGCCTGCAGTAATGTATATGATGCGAATTAATATCATCCGCTACTCGTGCATTCAATACCTTTTGCAACATAGTGTATAGTCAAACATTTTAGATATTATTAACGGAACCATTAATGATATTACGATTACAAGTGAAACACGTAAGTGAATACTTAAGATCACCACATTCAATAAAATTCCATCTTAATTGCATTCCAACGAATATGTAATAACAAACTGAAATTAAAAAAAATATGCATGAACCACATCACTAACTAGTCTTAAAGCGCTAACCACAAAGGAGAGGAATAATAAATATTAAATTATCAATGATGCATATACTATCTGGAACTGCTTGAGTTGCATTTATGCTGATGAAGTTCCAATCTGACACGTGTACCCATCCGTTTTGCCAAATTTTAACTCTGAAATACACTGTCCAGCATATGATACCCTTGGCAGAGCTGGGCATAGGTACCTTAAAGGATAAATGTTAACTGAATAGGGGTATGCAAGATACATATTTATTCACAAATCTAATTCTTGTTACGATAAAAAGAAGAGAACCTGTAATTTTAATGCAAAATTCAGGTACCGAATAGGCAATTACACATTTGCATTTAATTTTGTACCTGTATTCTAAACGATTTAATTAATACTCCAATGCGAAAATCCTTACTCTTCAAAACATTAGGTTATACAGTATTATACACATTAAAGGATTCACAAACTATTATTTATAGACAAAGATCTGCTTAACAACAAGCCATTTTTACCTGTATTCAATTTTAACACTGAATAATGTTAGGCTCGCTAAACACTCCTTAACTCCACATTAGTATGATATTGTCCGCTTTGGGCCGAGCCCGCACGGATTTGTTTTTGGGCACCTCCCAAAAGGCCTCATTCTAATTGGAGTTAACTGGCTGCTTATATGCTAGGACAACTGCCCCTCCCACAAACGATGTGGGACAACTCCTAACAATCCCCCCCTTCACACATTAGGCCCAACACCTGTCGATTCCGCCTCATTTAGTGTGAATATGCTCCCCCTGGACCCATACTGGAATCCTACTGGCTTTTCTGGCTCTCCCTAGGCCTATACTGAAGGTCCACCTACCTTTTCCTTCAGCCCATTCTGGGTAGCCCATCTGCCTCCTCCTAGGCCATTCTGGAAGCCCAACTGAGATTGTTCTGGACCATTATAACCTGAAGCTCTGATATCACTTGTTAGGCTCGCTGAGCATGCCTTAACTCCACATTAGTATGATATTGTCCGCTTTGGGCCGAGCCCGCACGGATTTGTTTTTGGGCACCTCCCAAAAGGCCTCATTCTAATTGGAGTTAACTGACTGCTTATATGCTAGGAATAACTGCCCCTCCCACAAATGATGTGGACAAACTCCTAACAAATAAGGGTAGAAAAACAATTAAAAGTAAGAAATGTCAATGGTAGGATGAGACTTCATTGAAGAACAAGCTTCCTCTAATGCACATAGGAAACTATTGAACATGAAGGATGTAAGAAGTGGCATAAATTCAAGATAATATTTTTTATCTTTCAGTATACATTATAATTTAAACTATATAATGAGTGCTAATTTCATATCTTCCCTTACTAGTAATAACGGTGAATATTATTATTTTTTGACTCTAAAACAATGATCGAGGGAAATGGCTTCTACTTAAGCTTCAAGAAAATCAGATAGGTATCATAAAATTAAAATTCAAATGAAAAAGGATATGGCTAGAGTAATAATTCATATTGGAGCTTAAGAGGAGGGGAAGATGATAAAAAATAGGACAGGATTAAGGGAGGCCCAAGTAGCATACCTGAACAAGTTGAGAGTTTTGGCATCTGCAAATAATAAAACAGTCATATTTATATTTGTTCGAAATAAATGCAATAAATTATGAGCAATCCTAGAGATCCCAAAATACTCCCAAAAAAGTTCCCAAATGACACATGGCGAGTTTTAATTTTGTGGGCGCATATTTATGCAAGATGTGCTCCATTATTTTTAAAGGGAATCACCAATTATAACATGACACTCTTCATTTGAGAACGTTTTTGGAAATATTTTTCAGACATCTAGAATTTCTCCGTAAAAATAGTTTTACATTACCGAGGGAAAACAAACAAGTAAATTTGCATCATTAAATTTTGTTGTGCACAAACGCATTCGACATATGACCTTGCACTAAACGCATTCAAAAAACACGATTCCGCAACTTTGTTTTGCATTATTATTGGTCAATGCCAAACTCTTCCCGAATTCTCATATTCGCTGTCTTATCTCCAAATTTTGGTAAACATGATTTGTTACATCAACAGTAATTCAATATCACCATTAAATTACTAGCTAGATATTTTAATTCTGAGAACAAAGTTTTCTTTTTTTGAATAATTAGACATATATCTAGTACAAAGATTCTAATAAATCTCGGGGCCAGAACAAAGTTAATGTGTAGTTCATTTTGTAACAATCAATCATTAAAACTAGATTACTCAAATCTATATCTATCTATACTACTATATTAAAGCGGAATTTCAACAATAAATCATTGGTCGGTACTATGTGTTCAAACATGCTTACTTTTGTATCAACAAAATTTGTAAAATCAGCTTATTAGAATTTACATAAACATGCTTTATAAAATCCAATACAAAGTGATAACATAAATTTATAATCCGAACTCATAATAATTCGTTAGTCCTTTAAATAGTTATATCTATATCCAATTTAGACTAGATTAATACTCAAATTAAGATAATATTATCATGCACAATAAAAGCATATAAGAATCATAACATTATCAATATCATATTCAAATGACGTAAATGTTATATATATTACATATATATAACACACACACATATATATAAAGAAAATTATAAAAATATTAAAATTAAAGCCGTGAATTTCATTGGTCATTAGCTAGTATATATTTTCAATAAAATCAGACAAATATAAAATCCTTCACTAGTTAACAACTAAATAGAAAAATAAGAAGTTACCATAGTTGAGCAGTCTCAGGAATGATGATGAAGAGGTTTAACAAGTACAGATAACTTCAAATTCCGGATAGATATCGGTGGATGACCGGAAATTGTGACATGCATTCACCTGGTAATGGTCTTGTGAGGCCTGGGTGCTAGGTTAATCTTTTTTATATTGGGCTAAGCCCGACAAGAACATAGGTTAAATTGTTATTTTTCTTTGTAAACCATTTTTATAGGTTCAATAAAAAAGGCCAATGCAGTGAGTCCAGTTCAATTTATTTTTTGCTACATTTTTTTATGAATGAAGATATTCTTTTTCTTTTGCTATTTTAAAAAATTATCTCTTACTTAAAATTTTCTAATGTCAAATTTTTAAATTACTACTAAATTTTGTTACAACTTTTGCACGTACATTACAATTATATATGTTTGCCCATATATCAATGGATAAAAGAGTTTAAAATTGTAATCATTTTTTTGATAATTGATATTCATTTAAAAAACTAACATCCACACACCACATCCAAAAACTATGGCTTCAACTACAGTATTATTGACCAAGGGGTGATAACTTTTAATCGATAAAATAATATGTTTAGTTTATCATTTGTAATGTTATCCAGTAAGCACACTAGAAAACATTCAAACACATTAAAAATCCTCAACTTTAAGTGCAGTTGGTCTAGACTTTGATCCGTTTTCTCTTGCTATTTGCTTCCATCTCGAGTTCATGAGTCTTCAATATGCCATAGATGTAATAACCGGGAAAATTATGTGAATATTATATGTTAAATAAATAAATATTATGTGTTTATAAATTTAAAGTAATTATTGCCATGCTATGAGATGTTATAACTGTTATGTGTGTTTCTGTGCGGGCCAGAAAATTTTCCGATTGATTAAAATATGTTTAAATTGCAATTATATGAATTTATCTGCAATCGTGACGCGTGTTTATTAGCGTCTTTATTAAGGTACTCATTTTATTTCAAGATATACGTGTTTGAATGTATTTTACGTGTTTTCGGGATTTTCTGGTAATTTAGTGATCGTTTCCGTTTTTCAAAAATCAACGGATCGGGACCCCACCGGGAAACCAAACCCCACGAAATCGATGTTTTTGTTTTTATAAAATTATTCGTGTTTCAAATACCCTTATTTTCTTATTTTGAATTATTCGCAATTTTTGGAAATTTTGACATTAATTTATTTTATCGTTTTTAAAATTATTCCCGTAATTATTATTTTGGGGCTTTAATTATTATAATTAAATGTAAAAACCCCTTAAATAATTTAGGGGATATAATTTGTTATAAGTATAAATAGCAGATTTATTGTATTTTATTTCAGAATTATTAAAAATAAAACAAAAATTCAGGAAATAGAAATGGGGGTTAGGGTTTGAGCTTGAACATAATCGATCGATTGAGCCGGCTGCAGTAATCGTTTGTTACCTAAACCGATACCAAATCAACGAGCATCTCAGGGCCGATCTTTTGGTACTAATATCTTGATCTATAGTTGCGTATTGATAAAAATCAAACTTAAGCTCTTCGTTCTTTAGTTTCTAAATTTCTAGATTACTGATTGATTGTTGGATATTTTGACAATTCCAGTAGATTCGGGCATGTTTATAGCGATTCATGTATAAATTCAATTTGTTTGTTTACAGAAATGGCCGATTCGAGTTTATGGGTTGAGTGTTCTTGTTGTTGGTTTTTCAAATTGATTTTCTGATTATTATGATGTTCTTGATGCTTGTTGATAATTCGAAAATTAAGAATGATAGTGGCTTTGATTTGGTACCAAAATTTCTGTTTTTCGTTGAGTTTTTGGAATCGCCGGATTGTTCCTTCGAGCTCGCGGCGTTCGGCTGAGACTCGACGGAATCGATGACTTCAACGTCGATTTAAGCAACTGTTGGTTCCGGTGATGGTTGTGAATTGTTTTGAATCGAAACCAGAGGAGAAAGCGAAGCTGGGACATGTGTTTTGGCCAGAAAATGATCGCCGGAATTTTCCGGGTTGCCGGAATCGACCGCCGGATTCTGGGTTCATAAGAACTCCGGCGGGTCGTTCTTGGTGACCCGTTTAGGTTTTGAATGCGACCCGCTCTTGATCTGTTATTTCCAGAAACCCAGAAGAAACCTGTTTCTGATTTAATTTTTTTATTTCAAAATTCATTTCTTATTTTTGAAAATCATTTAAATTGTTTTCAAAAATCATTTAATAATTATTTTAAATACCAAAAGATTTATTTCTGAGTTATTTTAAATTTCTAAAATTATTTCCTTTAATTATTTTCAAAAATACATTTCGATTTAAGTATTTATAATTTATTTTAGTTGATTATTTATGAATTTAATTAATTGATTAAAAATCAATTAATTTTATTTATAAATAGTTAAATAAATGTAAATTATTTATAATTAATTCAAATAATTCCTAAAAATTATTTTTAAGGTTTTAAAAATTATATTTGGTATTCAAAAATCAATTAATATTATTATTAATTGATTTAAATCTATTTATTTCTTATTTTATTCATAATAATTAAACCGTTCGTCCGTTTAATACGAAACGAACGCATACAGACTCAGAAAAATATTGCGCTTCCAATAAAAATACCTTTGAGACCTAATTTCTCTTGTATTGCAATGTCATTTGATTTGTATCAGTTTGAGTCGGTATTTGATCGCTAAATGCTAATATTGACCTGATTTTCATTCTGAAAGCACTGAAACGTATCTTTAAATTATCTGAATTATGTATTACATGAAATATGTGATTACGTGTAATACAAATGCCATGATTATGTTTTACATGATAGGTATGCTATCTGTTTACAGTTTAAAATGCCATGCTTAGTTATAAATCGGGTAGATGTCAAGACGTATAGTTACGTCGATTGAGTTTAGTTCTGTCAATTAAAATAGTCCTTTTTATTTATAGAATCGAGTAGCAAGGAGTGCAGTCAAGTGTTAGACGGAGATAATAACCAGCAGTTATAAGCAGAGTTATAGTAAGAGATTATCGAGCATACTAGGCAAGTACCCCTAACTTCACTTATTGTTCAAGTGACGTTTAGTTTGAATCATATTATGCAAATATTATATCTTCATTTATCATTCAATTGATATTGTCTCTGAATCATATTCTTTCAATTTCCAAACTATTCTAAGTTCAGAATAGTTAAACGTTTATATATTTCGCTATAAATCACTCTATACAGCGGAACTTTGAATTGGGATTAGCGAATAACTAATTGTTCTGGTTATTTCGCCATCGATTGTTGAGATAACTCTGGACCATGAGAAATGGAGAGTTATATGGTTAAGGATGTCCTTTGATTCGACTCCTTTGATCAAAATGTTTTATGGATTGGATGAATGCGTAAGTGACCGGGACGGACGGTCCAGCAGAGGGCTATTTCTATGTGTTATATGAAATATTATGACACCATTTTTGCCACAGGCAGGTATATTGCCTTTTTATTTGAGTACTCGTATTCTGGGGACATGTTTCTATGAATCATGACTTGTGCTATCACATGGGCTGATCAGCATGTGATAGTACGTCCGTCAGAGTTAGATTCCAATCGAAAAAAAATTATTGTTTATTGTTGATGGCTTGTGAAGCTTTTATTATTGATCAAATATTACTGATTTTTATCCTGTTGTTCAGTTATTATCAGAATGTGGTTTATCATTTCAAGCACATTTTATATTGCTTGCTGAGCATTTCTTTCGCTCATACTTGTTTATCAATCTAATCTTTCAGCTAAGCCAGAGCAGGCTTGAGATCCAGGTTTGATCAGAAGTCGAGTGCTTATAAATAGTGATGTGTATTCCAGGTAGACTGTTTTGGGATGCTTGGATAGTCTAGAGGTTTGTAATAAAATTTGAATAATCTGTAAAACTAATTAGACTTATGGTTTGTAATAACACTTGGTTTGTATTAGTGCCTGTTCCATACCATAACCTGTGATCGATCCAGTGCAGGTAAAGGGGTCATATTTATTATATTATTCCCCTGTGATTATTTTATTTTGGTTTATTGGCTAGTGACCCCCAAATCTAGACCCCGGGTTCGGAGGCGTCACAATAGATCTCATCTAGATATATTTCTTCAAGTTCATAATTATCCTTATTGATGTGACCTTAAACTCCTGCTTTTCAGGGAGTGCAAGTAGAAACTTCAAGTTTGAGTCCTCTAAGTCATATTCCTTGTTGACAAGAGATAAGTCATTCAACAGCTTTTAAAATCTATCATAGGTCTCAGTTAAGGACTCATTGTCAATTGAGTCAAAGTGCTCATATTCGTGAGTAAGTATTGTTCTCTTATTTTTCTTGATAGCAGAAGTACCTTGACACTTTACTTCTAAAGCATCCCAAATTTCCTTTACTGTTTTACATCCAATAACCCTATTGGACATAACACTATCAAGAGTGGTATGCAAGATATGTCTTGCTTTTGCATCTTTCATGATTGATGATAGATCTTCTGCAGTATAGTCTTTCTTTGGTTTATCAATCATTTTTTCTTCTTGACCCGCAATTGCTACGGCCAACTTCATTGGTCTATGCGGACCATCATAAATCGTGCTTAGATATTCCTTCCAAACACATGGCCATCTTAACCTTCCAAATTGGATATTCATGTATCTTTAGGATTGGAATATAGCCTTATACCTACTCATATTATTATTAATCTGTGGTATGGCTGGGGGTGGTCGATTCTGTTGTGGTTCTTTGTCTGCCAATTGTTAGGTCCGTAATACAACTGTAGAGGGGGGTGAATATAGTTTATGCAAACAATTCGATAAAGCTTAACATAATCAATAGTTTTTATATTAATCAGATACAAACTGTAACAAAAGTACCCTCTCAAAAAGATGACTTATATAAAGATATAACAATTTTGTTACACCTATAGTGTAAACATAATATGTGTTTATATAGTGCACAGTTACACAATCAATAAGGAATCATATTATATTATAATAAGGAATCCTAATACATATCTATGTATGATTACTTCTGTAAGTAAAGTTCTTCACCGTCTTAAATTCTGCAATCCCTTTCCTTCTTGATATCTACTGATGTGACTGAGTACTGATCATCAAATGCTGATCATCAAATACTGATAGACAGATACTTATGACGTCACCTTTAGTAAATCCTGATATCAAATACTGATAATAAACTCTGATAGTTTATATACTGATATCATCAATTTCTTCTAACATATTAATTTACAAAAAATTAATAAATTTTATTCAAACTTTGGTCAATTTGACTAGTCAAAAGTCAAATGTGACAAATAAAAAGAAAGAAATATTTTTAAAAAAACCCTTAAAATTACCAATTTCTCCATTTTATAAAGTGCAAAATATTTTTTTTTATTACTTAAAGTTAGGTATGCAAATTATAAAATAATACAATGTATTATAAGGCTGTCAAATTTATTATTTATGGGGTAAATTACTTATTATTATCTTTTTTAGATAAATTGTGTAATATTTGTCTATATGTTCCATAGATAATCGATTTTTTTTTTAAAGATTGCACTTTTAAAAGTAGTCTCAATTACTCATTTTTAATATTACTCTTAAGTTCTACCACTAATTTTAGATACTACACATATAATAATATATTTATATATATATTTCTTTTTTATCGATCTTCGTCTATTTGACGAACTTTTGAAAACTGAATTTTGTTTGTTACTTCTTTATTTTATATACTTTTTACTATACTCATTTTTCATACCTATTTATGTTTACATCGATTCTTCATCAATG